>NC_142285.1:41157439-41459224 GCF_965620075.1 Prunus avium
CTTAAGCATGATTTTCCATTGTTAACCATTTTGAGCCTACATGTAAACCTTTTCTTTCATTTTACCAATTATATTTCCTCGCCTTAGCCCGAAAAACAAGAATTTACCTTTCTAAGGAACTCATGAGCTCTAATTCGGATGTGTTTTTCATGCTAAGTTTGGGAAGGGATATTACATAGAAGAAAAAAAAGAAAAAAAAAAGAAAATCACACAATTGGTGAAAGAAAAGAAAAGAAAAAAAGTTATGATTAAATGGTAGTTGAACGAAATTTTGTTTTTGGGTTTCATTGGTGTTTGGAAAGGAGTTTAAATCATTGTAAATGAAGGTATAAGGAGTTTTGATCATGTAAAAGAAAAAAAAATCTAATCGTGATGATTCGAAGTCTTGTAAACAATTTTTTTTTATGCTCTTACATTGCGAGTTCCTTGGACTTTGTATTATCCATACCTTTCATTTCTTACTCACCTTACACCCTTGGCCCCATTACAACCTATACTAAAGACCTAAATTGATCTTAAATGTCATGTGGTTGAATTGCATCCATTTTTCTACTTTTAAGTGTTTGGCATCCTTCTTGAGATCATATTAATGCAAGTTCTTCATCTTCCTATTTTGAGTTAAGTCCCTTATGATTTAACTCTAATCTCATGTTTATAATTGAGTGTTGCATTGTAGCCCTCTTCTGAGTGATTCATTTGTGAGAGGGCAACTTCGGTGAGATTTGAAGTTGCATTTGTGCTTGGTATGATTTTTGAAATTGTGTGAAAACTAAGATTGGGGAATTTGTTGCATTTGGCTATCACACTAATACACTTTGAACATGTTATGTTTTGAACTTTGCCGCCTTGTAAATAATGTCTAAAATTGAGCTTTTAAACTTTTGAGTCATGTGCATGAGTCATTTCTCTTCATAAAATGTTCGGAAAGATTGTTTTGAGTTTTTATTTTTTTATTTTTATTTTTATTTTTGTTTTGTTTTTGTAATTATTTTTGTTTTTGTGTTTCTTTTATTTTTGCTTAAGGACTAACAAATCTAATAAGTTTTCTAACCACTTTGATTTGTAGAGTTAGTAAAACGTTTGTGGGTATCGTTTCTGTTAAACCCTCAGGAGACACAACTCCTCCTACTAGGGATGCCTAGAGGTTTAAAGGCTTGTTGCATACGCTCAATGCAATCGAGTTACCTACGAAAGTGGTCTAGTTAACTTCTTGTTTTGTTTTTAACTTTGTTTTGTGTTGTTTTGCTCGAGGACTAGCAAAATCTAGGTTTAGGGGTATTTGATCGGTTCATAATTGTATATCATTTTGTACCCTTCTAGCTTATGATTTGGTTATGTTTTTGAGTTAAACTTGTGCTTTTAATCCTTTTTGTGTTTATCTTTCAGCTTTAGGTAACAATGATGGCTTTGGATATGAAATGATGTAATCCATGCATGTTAAAGCCTGATTTGGATAAAGGGAAGAAGAGCTTAAAGACAAACTCAATTTTGGCTACAGCCCCCTGCCAGTCCAGTTCCGTAGGTCACATTACAAGATTTGTTTCAGCAACCTACACAGCTCGGATGAGGCCGCATTCTTCATGAAAGTTGTTCCAATGCGTGTGTACTATAACATATCCAAAATTCAGCCCCATTGGATAATTGTGGAGTCTGTTACCTAGCAAACACAGAGCCATGCTCAGGATGGATTTTATCAGCGCGCAAAATGAGTTAGCATTTTGTTTTGGCCTTAACTTCCTCCTCCGACCTTGGATTGGCCCAAATGATATATGGTTGGAAAGAAGACATTCTGAACTTCAAGTTTGAGTGCTTAAAGTATTAATTTGCTTAAGGGAAGCCCAATTCGTAAGCCCTTGAAGTTGCTGGTCATGCTGACCTCAGGATGAGCTATTATTTCTAGTTGGAAGCTTGGTCATGGTGACATGAAGATGAGCTAGGGCTGCTGGTGGGATTTATTAGTGAAGTGCATCAACCATTTCAGATTTTATAATGGAAGTGTTGTATGCATTAGTGAAGTGCATCAACCATTTCAGATTTTATAAACAAGTGTTGTATGCATTAGCCATACTTAATTCAAATTTTCAGCTTCCTTAGGCCTATATATAGTGAGGTTTCCCAAGCTTGTAAACACACCCCAAGGGGGGGAGCTCTCAAACACTTCTCTAGAGCTCCCTTCTCTTCTCTCCCTCAAATTCTCTTAGTTTCTCTTTCTAGTTTTCAATTGTTGTAATGAAATCTTTTGTGTTGAAATTTTCCTTAAGTTTTTCTTAGTTCCACTTTACTTTTCATTATGTAAATTCTTTTCTTTAGTCTCAAGTTTGATTAGTTTCCAAGTTTCAATTATGGTTTTTGTTCTTATTCATTATGCTTATAAGTTAATATGCTAGTTTGAATGATTGATCACCATTTAGGCTTGCATGTTAGCTATCTTGGTTTGAATTAAGAGTAGACACCATGCTTTAATTCGAATTGAACTATGAATAGGAAGAGTATGTATGGACATTCGACAACAGGGATTAGATACATGCTTGGTTGTTTAAATTGTTCTTCTATGCTTAATGGGTTCCTAATGCTTAATTTTAGGTTAGACAACAAATGATCAAATTAGGGAATTAGGAACACAAGGTTATGACCAAACACCATGGCTTAATCATACTTTAGCTAGAATCAATCCATTAATCTAATTGAACTTGGGAACTTATCTGCTTGAGTTAGTTATTTCTTTCTTCCTTGTTTGATTTATTTCCTTTCTTTTTCATTTCTGTTTTGTGTAGGAAAAATGAATTGAATCATTCAATCACCAATCCTCGTGGGATCGACCTCGCACTTACATACGCTATACTACCGAACGGCTCGTGCACTTGCGAGTATCACAAGTTGAGGATGCAACTGAATCCATTTTGGTGCAGCTGTATCTACGCAACAATACCTCCCTTAGGAAATTCCTGGCGCACCCTGCGTCTCCCTTAGGACGCTTCTTATGGGCTGCGTCTCCCGAAGGACGCTGCTTATGGGCAACTTATATGGAGATGTTCTGGAATAAGTACGCAGATCAGACATTCTAGAATGAGAAACTGAACTTATATTGATGTTTATAAGGTTACAGTGCTTTATTCGAGAATGTAAATAACTGGATACAAAACCAGAAGCTTCTAGCAGTTGCTTCTCTTCTTCAGAGGTGTGCATGGCTCAGTCATCTGCTTGGGACTGAGGAGGAAATATCATGGATAATAATTTCGGAGATGGTAAGCGTTCCACTGTCGTGGAATTTCTTTCCCCTCTAAGGTGTCTAGGGTGTAGCTCCCCCTGCCCCCGGATCGGCTGACTACATAAGGGCCTTCCCAGTGAGGATTCATCTTTTTGGACCCTTGCCTTGGTGCAGTGATGAAAGCCTTTCTGAGCACGAGATCGCCTGGCTGAAACTGTTCGACCTTGGCTCTTTTGTCGTAGTAAGACTTCAACTGTTGTTGATAGGAGGCGACTCGGACAATAGACTTCTCTCGTTCGCCCTCAAGCAAGTCGAGGTTGAGCCTCATCTGCTCGGAGTTTTGCTCAACACTGCCTACCTCGAGGCTTATGGTGGTGTTCGGTTCATTTTTACACATGATTTTTCATGTTATTCACCCACTATTTTGAGTTAGTTCTTGACATTTTATAGCTTTTTACTTCCTTTGTGTGTTTTCTTAGATTTTACCTTGGTTGGAATGAAAATGAGCTAAAAGTGCATTATTGGTTATAAACTTTGTTTTTGTTCATTTTCGTAGGTCAACTTCTTGGCATGGGATCAACATGCTCTGGTGCTCGGATGAGGTCATGATCTTCATGAGACTTGTTCCAATGGATGTTAACTACAACATATCCAAATTTGAGCTCCATTGGACAAGTATTGCCTATCCAACCAATCCAGCATGTTACCACAGCTCTGGAAATCCGGAATTGGCCAGCTTTTACCACCATTGTATCATCTTGATTATTCTTGTTACCATAACACTTGGTAACAAGAATTTACCTTAGTAGATGAGATATTTTCTGAAGCATTTGGCATCTTTGTGAGGACAAGGCTTCATCATTTGCAAGGGGACAAGAAAACAATGGGTGAAGACTTTGCATTAGAATACTAAAAGTAAAAGCTGGAAAGGAGGAGAGAGGGAAGCAAAAGGAGTGCAATCTGATATTGGAGAGGCTTTTGAACGTGGGAAATGGGATTCATTACATCATTCCACAATTGAGGAGCAGATTGGAGAGCAAAAAGCTAAGGAAGGAGAAGGAGGTGCAGCCGTAGGAAAGAGAGGGAAGACTTCCACCATTGAAGACTTCAAGCTTTCATCATTTCCAAATCTGTAAACTCTTACTAGTTATATTTCGAATTTGTGTTTGAAATGATTATGAGGAACTAAACTCCATAGCTAGGGCTTAGGTTGAAGCCCTAAACATGATTACCTTATTGTTTTGATGCTTGAGTGTATGAATTTCTAGATATTGTTGATGAATTCCAATTCACCAAATTAATCTATCCTTGATGTATGTTCTTCTTTGATTGATCACCTTTGAAAGCATGATTCTTGAGATTGTTGGGATTATGTGTATCTTCATGTTATCCTAAGCAATAAATGGATGAAGTAAGAATCATCCATGTGAATTGGTTTCTTGAATACCTAATGTAAACACCATGCTATTAGGATTCTTGTGATGTTCATATTCTCTTTGAACTTAATGGGTTTTTCTTGTAATTGAATCAAAGTACTAAGCACACCTAGATTCGATTATAGGGAAGGCACAAGTATTGTAGCACTCGTACTGCACTTTACGTACATTAGAGAGAATCAATGCGTCTTGAGCCACTCGAACTGGTCTTGATTGCGAACATCTTCATCAACACGTTTAGAGTTCATCACTTGAGTATTCATGAACATTGGTAGAATTGTTTAGGGTGGATTCCGAAACCCTAGTGTTTGTTACATTTTAATTTCACAATTTGATAATTCATCTCTGCCATTCTCATTTAATTTCAAAGTCCATTTACTTTCATGCAATAGAAATAGGTTACTTCAAACAAATCAACCCCCCCCCCCCAATGTGTGTGTGAGTTGTGTGTTTGACACGTTACGTGTCTTTGTTACTAAATTTTATCTGTT
This sequence comes from Prunus avium, assembly GCF_965620075.1. Lineage (NCBI taxonomy): Eukaryota > Viridiplantae > Streptophyta > Magnoliopsida > Rosales > Rosaceae > Prunus > Prunus avium. The sequence goes on from NC_142285.1 coordinate 41,162,575, forward strand.
TCCGTAATTGTTTTGGACTTTTGGTCCGCGAAGTGTTCTTCCATTTTCTGTGCTGAATCCAACCGTATAAAGAACGTGAATTTTGGAACTACGGTTGGAAAGGTATAGGCAAAACACTGGACAGAGGTCGAAACTGAAAAACAGAGAAAACGAATCTGCCCAAAAACGACCGGTCGCTTTTACCTGACGACCGGTCGCTTTTCACGTCAAAATTTGAGTTTCGACTCTGCCCAAAAACGACCGGTCGCTTCTGCCTCACGACCGGTCGCTTTAGCACTGTTCATAGGTGATAAAAGGGTGATAAAAAGTGCTGTTTGTGTTTTTCTTTAGTTTTCTTGTGTTGTTTCATTTCTTTTACACTTTTTTACTCATTTCTAGTTTCCCTCTTTCATTTGTGCATTTGTGGTGTGTTAATTAAGTGTTCTCTTTGTACTCGAATTAGAACTTATAGGAAACCGACAAGTTCTTCGTGGGATCGACCCCGTACTTACATAATCTATACTTCGATAGATTCGTGCACTTGCGGGTATTTTTAATTGGTTGTTTGCACATTAATTTGTGTCCTTTTAGGAATGCAACAGGTGGGGACAGTGATGTGAGGGGGGATGATCGCTTCCGTCCCATAGGCGAGGGAAAATGGGGTTTCGCCAGTCGATCTTCGTTTGGTGGTGCGATAAGCCCATAGTACTCCGGGGAGTTCATCCACCCATTTCCATTCGGCGCCTTCTAGCCTTTTCTTCAAGCAGTCCAATATGACTTTGTTGGATGCCTCGGCCTGTCCATTTCCTTGCGGATATCTCGGGGTGGACAGGTGTTGCTTAATCTTGTATTTTGCGAAGAAGGCGGTGATGTGCTTGCCGATGAATTGTGAGCCATTGTCGGTCACCAGTGATTGTGGACAGCCGAACCGGCAGATGATGTTTCCCCAGACGAATCACTCCACATCGTCTTCTTTAGTAGAGGATAGTGCTTCGGCCTCGATCCATTTAGTAAAGTAGTCGGTGGCAACGATCATCATGTCTTTTTTGGAGGGTGCTGGTGGCAGAGGACCCACTAGGTCGATGGCCCATTGCATGAATGGCCATGGACTATTTTGTGGATGGTAGACTTCGGCAGGCAAGCTAGGAATTGGCTTGTATCGCTGGCAGTGATCACATTTCTTGACATGTTCAGTGGAGTCGTGGCGCATGGTAGGCCAGAAGTAGCCTACGTTTAGAGCCTTCTGGGCTAGTGATCTGCCCCCAGAGTGGTTGCCACACTCGCCGTCATGAATTTTGCAAAGGACCTCGAGTGTTTGAGGGTACTTTATGCAGGTAAGATGAGGGCCGGAGTATGATCTGCGGATGAGCTTGTTGCTGTGCATGTAGTATCTTGCGGCTTTCTGCTGGACTTTTCTGGCTTCGGACTTGTCCTTTGGTAGATTTCCATTCCTCAGGTAGTCAATGATGGGGTCCTGCCAGCTGGGGTCCTCGTCAATCTGCATTGCGTCGATTGGCTCTATTTCTTCAATGCTTGGTCGGTCTAAGTGTTCGACCGGGATGGAGCGTCTGAATTGAGTATCCAACGCGGACCCTAGGCTTGCCAGGGCATCTGCATGCGCGTTCTCTGCTCGAGGCACTTGTTGGATGGTGAATGTAGGAAACGTCTTCAATAGCTCTTGGACTTTGTCAAGGTACAAGATCATCCTTGGGTGCTTCGCCATGTATTCACCTGACGCTTGATTTGTGATCAACTGGGAATCTGAGTAGATGGCTGGCCTATTTATTGCTAACTCCTTTGCCAAGCGCAGGCCAGCGAGCAATGCCTCGTATTCTGCTTCGTTGTTCGAGGCTGGGAAGCCGAGCGTGATGGCTTGCTCTAATAGGGTCCCATCCGGGGTGATGATGACTACGCCTGCTCCTGCTCCTTTTTGGTTCGACGCTCCGTCTACGCGCAGTTGCCACATGTCTGTGGGTTCGTCAGGTTCATCGGAGGTGCCGTCTGCTTTTGATTTTTCCCTCTTATGGTTGACCAGCTTCTCTTCCTCGGCTGATGAGGTGAATTCTGCCACAAAGTCTGCTAGAGCCTGGGCTTTTATTGCAGTCTTTGGCCGGTAGAGGAGGTCATACTGGCTTAGTTCTATAGCCCATTTCATGAGTCGCTGGGAAGCGTCAGGGCTGTGAAGTATTGATCTCAAAGGAAAGTCGGTCATGACGATGACTCGGTGAGCTTGGTAGTAGGGTCGTAACTTTCTCGCGGAAACTACATGGGCCAAAATAAGCTTTTCCAATTTCGGGTAGCGAGTCTCTGCATCGAGGAGAGCTTTTGACGTGTAGAATACCGGATGTTGGGCCCCTAGTTCTTCTCGAATGAGAGCTGAGCTAACGGCCGAGTTGGACACTGCCAGGTATACGAACAAGTCCTCGCCAAGGACTGGTTTTGAGAGCAGGGGAGGTGAAGTGAGGTAAGTCTTCAAATTCTGAAAAGCTACTTCGCACTCTTCATCCCACTTGTCTCTTTGTCCTTTTTTCAAAGCTTTGAAAAATGGTCTGCACTTGTCGGTAGATCTCGAGAGGAATCGGTTAAGGGCTGCTGCTCTGCCCGTCAGACTTTGTATTTCCTTCATTGTGGAAGGTGACTTCATCTCGAGAATGGCCTTGATTTGTCGTGGGTGTGCCTCGATACCTCGTTGCGTGACTAGGTACCCCAAGAATCGACCGGAGGATACACCAAACGTGCATTTACTTGGGTTCAACTTCATGCGATACTGGGGTAGCAAGCTGAATGCCTCGGTGAGGTTTTTGATGTGATCTGCACATTTTGGGGCTTTGACCAGCATGTCGTCCACGTAGACTTCCATAGTCTTGCCGATCTGCTCCTTGAAAATTTTATTCACGAGCCTTTGGTATGTTGCTCCGGCGTTCTTTAGCCCAAAGGGCATGACCTTGTAGCAGTAGGTCCCTCTCTCGATGATGAAAGAGGTTTTTGCCTTGTCATCCTCGTGCATCATGATTTGATTGTAGCCGGAGTAGGCGTCCATGAAACTGAGCAGCTGATTGCCGGAGGTGGAATCCACGAGTTGGTCGATTCTCGGCAATGGGAAGTTGTCTTTTGGACATGCCTTGTTGAGATCAGTGTAGTCGACGCAAACCCTCCATTTGCCCTTTTCTTGTTTCGCTACTAGAACAACGTTGGCCAACCACTCCGAGTAGGAGACCTCTTCAATGAAGCCGGCTGCTAGAAGTTTGTCGATCTCGGCTTCAATGATTGCGACCCGCTCTGGGGCGAAGTTGCGTCTCTTCTGTGCCACTGGCTTGCTAGTAGGGTTGACGTGGAGGCGATGGCAGATGATGTTTGGGTCGATGCCTGGCATGTCTGACGGCGACCATGCGAACATGTCCTTGTTGTTCTGGAGGAAGGTGGTCAGCTCCGCCTTCTCATCTGTGCTTAGGCGCGAACCGATCTGCGCTTTTCTGTCTGGCTGGTCAGGATCCAAGGGTATTAGCTCGACGTCCTCTTCGGGTTTCCATCCTTCTTCAGGGGAGACCTCCGGACGGATTTCCTCGACTTGGTCCTGATGCTTTGATTGCTATAAGGGGATAGATATCCCCTTCCCCTTCTGGCTTGCTCGGTTGCTAGGAACGGGGTCTGGCTGTTCCGCTCCCTCCAGGTCTGCTTGGTTCACAGGGAGGAACTGCGTTGGCTTGCTTTTCTTCAGCGCTTGGGCTGAGCATTTCCTCGCCATTGCCTGGTCGCTATTGATCTAGCCGACACCGCCCCCAGGAATTGGGTAGCGGATTTTCTGATGAGTGGCGGAAGTGATGGCGTTGATCTTACCAATCCATGGTCTGCCCAGGATGCCATTGTAGGGTGAGACTTCGTCAATGATCATGAATGTTTGTGAGCTGATTACAGGTGGGGAGTAGACGTCGAGATCTATGGTGCCCGCGGTAACCGTCGTTGCGCCATTGAAGCCAGTCAGCGACCTGGCTGATTTGTTGATCTTTGCTTCCAAGCCCATCTGTTGGATGACAGTCAACTGCAGGATATTGGCTGCGCTGCCTTCGTCCACATGGATTCGGTCGACCATGGCCTGAGCGATTTGAATGCTGACGACAAGGGCGTCGTTGTGTGGCATGTCGAGGCCGATCAAATCTTTCTTCTGGAAGCCGATCACTGGGTCGTCTTCCGCCGGTGGAAGGTCGGTCGAGACTTGGGAGACCACCGTGGCCTGCTTGATCTTCCTCTTCTTCTCTTTGCTGGTCAGCCCAGACTCTTCGGAGTCGGCTAGGATCGTGTTAATCCTTATGACTTTCTGAGGTGGCTCCTTGGCGATGTCGCGATCCTCAATCCGCTGGATGGCCTGCTTCGCAATGAATTCCGTGCAGTGTCCTTCTCTCACGAGTTCTTCAAGGTGCGTTTTCCAAGCAAAGCAGTTGTTTGTGGTGTGCCCGTGCGCCCCATGGAAGGCGCAGTATTTTCTGGTATCCCTTTTGTCCGGATCTCCCTTCAAGGGTGACGGCCTTCTTACCCAAGGTTTGTCCTTCACTTGGGCTAAGATTTGGTGTATGGGGATGGAGAATTTGGTGTAATTCTCTCCTGCCGTCGCGTCCTCTTTTGGGTGTAACCTGCGCTTGTCCTTGTTTCTGTTGCTGAACACATCGTTCTTTTGGCCTGCCCTCTTGGTTGGTTGATCTTCCTGCTTAGTAGACTTCTTTGCGGCGATTCGATCGTCATCCCAGAGCGCATAACGTTCCGCGGTTGCGAAGACCTCTGCCAGAGTCTGGCTGGGAGCGATAGTCAGCTCGCGGTATAAGTCATGTTCAGCTGGAAGGCCTTTCTTGAAAGCAGAGGACGCGATCCGGTCGTCACATCCTACGATGTTGGCCTTTTCTGCTTTGAATCTCTTGATGTAATCTCGAAGGGATTCGTCGGACTTCTTGCGTAGGTTTAACAGGTGGTCGGGGTTCTTCTTGATTGTCCGGTAAGACGTGTATTCTTTCGCGAAGACGTATGCCAACTCCTTGAAGCTGCTGATTGACCCAGATGGTAGGGTGTGGAACCAGTCCTGAGCTGCTCCCCGCAGGGTCATCACAAACACCTTGCACATTAACGTGTCGTCGGCTTTGTGGAGGATCATGACACTTTTGAAGTGTTTTAGGTGGCTCTCGGGATCGGAGTCTCCCTTGAAGGGTGTAAACGAAGGCGTCGAGAACCGCTTTGGGGGAGCTGCCTGCTCAATTTCGACGGTGAAAGGTGTGGAGTTCGCTTGATCCATCTCCTTGCGCAGGGCATCTTCGAAGTTCCCGCCGGTTTTCAAGTCTCGTAGTTGGTCACTCACAAGCTTCTTGATGTCCTCTGCACGCATTGCTGGTTGGACAAGTCGGCGACCCTCGCAATTTGGACGACGCTGATTGACCTCCTCATTGATCCGCAAGGTTCGAGCTTCTTGGCTGTGTTGCCTAGGCGGCGTGTTGGTGGACTGCGCTTGCGAGTGATTCTCCGCAGCTTGTCGACGAGAATCGGTCCTTCGAGAGTGAGCAGCGGAGCGCCTTTCCTCGCAGTTCTCACCGTGAAGGTTGTCAGGTCGACCTCCTTGGGAGCCTAGCCTTTGAAGAATGTTCCTCGACGAGTGAACAGTAGAGCGCCTTTCTTCACGATCCTCATTGCGATGGTCGTCAGGCTGATCTCTCTGGGAGCCTAGCCCTCGAGGAGCACTCCTCTGCGGGCCTAGGCGGTCGCGGACGTGGAGTCGTGGGCCCTGCCTTCCTCGCACGTCGCTCTGAGCGTGGCTTGCGGATGCTTGTGACATGTTGGCGAGCTGACCACGTTGTTGTCCCCCTCCTTGTCTGCTCATGCCTGCTTGACCTGCTCGGCGCCCGTCGATCTGCCTGTTGGCGCAGTCGTCCATCCTTCTCTCTTCGTCCAGTGGTCCAAGGCCAAGGTTTTGAGCTAGATTGATTTGGTTGAGAAGCTGCCTCATCAAATTGCTTTGGTCGTCCATTCTCAGAGCTAGCTGGTCAACTCTCAAATTGAGGTCTGCTTGACTTCGTGGATCGGGAGGAGAGAAGTGTGTGGAGCCCAACTGCATACGGGCTAGGGTTTCATTGGAGGTGTACGCGGGAGCGTGAGTCGAGCGTGGAGGCAATGGAGGGAATGGATGGAGTTGCTCCAAGATCGGGCCTAAGTCGGCGGTGGTGACGAGTCCACTTTGATGGGAAGTTCCACCATGCTCGGCGGTGGTGCCATGAGGATGGCTAAATCCGGCCAAGGGGCCTTGGCTGGCTGCGATGACCGGCGCGGTGGTGAGAGGTGGTGGCGCCACCATGTCGATCCCGGGATCATGGGTGGAGTGGCTTTGGGCCGTCGCGGATTGAGCCATGGCAGCGGCTTTGCCTCTCGTCATCTTGCTTCCAACCATGGTTGTTTGGAAGGCTTCGGTGGATTGGAAAATAGGAGGAACGGATTCCTTGAGCACGCGTTGAGTTTAACTCGTGCTCTCAAAGAAAGCACCAATTTGTGGGAGCCAATTTCCTCCCACGGGAATATTCGCCTAAAGATTCCTTCGTCTTCTCCGCCTCTCTTTCTCCCTACAAAACGAATAACAATAAGAGGACCACACCCGGAGGGTGTTGGCCAAAGGCCCTCCGATGCCTAAGTCAGTTCAATCGATCTGAAGAGAAACGATAGCTAAAATAGGGTACGGAGTTATATGTGTTTATGGGGTAAACCGGGCGGCCGGAGCCTTATGTAAAAGAGGGAGAGAAAGGAGGTGGCTAGGGTTTCTGATAGATAATTTCTGCAGAGTTTCAGTAGGAGTTTAGACGTACCTCAACCCTTGTGTGTAGCTAGGTATTTATAGGAGTCTCGGGAGCTAGGGTTTCAGAGGAATAATTCCGTAGATGGAAGGGAATTATTCCTCCCCAATTTGGCGAGATTTTCCTTAATTAGGGATTTGATTTATTGATTTAAATCAAATCCCTAATCAGGATAGCAATCAGATCAATACCTAATTTAATTAGGTAACTCCTCCATTAATTGAGAATATTCGTAGGAATTTAAATCAATCATCAACCTAATTAGGAATCATTCTATTTAATTGAGTAACCCCCAATTAAATTGAATAATTCCTGATTAGGTCAAATAATCCCCAAATGGAAGGAATTATTTGACCTAGGTTTGTGAATTAATTAGGTTCCCACAGTGGTGACGTGGAAGAGAGATAAGGGGTATGGAAAGGTTTGCGGTGGCCATGGAGAGGAGGAGGAGGATGGATGGGCTTCCTTCCTTGAGTTCGGATTGCAGGAAAGAGCGGGTTTGGCTATCAGTGGCCACTCAGCTATTTAGTTCCTCAGTTTTCTTTTTCTTTTTTAAAAAACAAATAGTATAGCCGTGCAGCTGCACTTTGGGTTTTTTTTTTTTTTTTTTTTTATATTTATAAATTTATAAATAGTATACTCACTTAAGCTCCAAGCATCTTCCGGTATGACAAGCAAGCAAGGGCACAAATTCTCAAAACTGACCCTGCCTGCCACACTTGAAGTTGTGAGAGAATCGTTTTCTACAAGCTTGAATTTGGTTAATGGTATGCGGGACGTTGATCAAATTAGTAAGCTTGAGAGTGACGTGGGGGCAAACACGCTCAAAATGCATTTAGGCAGGCTTTATGTCCCATAAAAACTTGCTTTCACTCATTAAGAAGAAGGTTGTTCTCCTCCTTGCACTGGCTATGGCGCGTGTCCCCTTTCACCATCAAAGCCTCCGCCACCACCACCACAATAACCATATATCGCAACCACCTGCTCTCAGTACATAATTTATTCTTTTCTTTTTCCTTCTTAATAATTTGTTATGCTTTAATTTCTAGCATTAGTAATATTATAACTCATGTACATACACACCACCCTTTTTATAGATTGAGAAGATATGGTTTACCAACTTTGATATTTTCCGTTATCCCATATATGCCCTTCATGTACGTATTTGCTACTACTGGGACTGGTTCCAGTGCTTCCTAGGAGAGTCCCCTTACCACCGTCACACACTTCTTTGACGTCTCCATGTATGCTCCGGCGAGGGTTGCTTATAGGGGTCAGTTCTTTCTGGAGGTGGCTTACAGAGGGGTGGGACAAAGCCGGGCTAATTTTCCTCAAGATGGGGGAAGTGGTTTTAGTTTAAATTTTTTTTTAATCCCTAATATTTCTACTAAAAAATTTGCCACTAACGTTAATAACGTTGACTAAAATTTCTTTCCTCAATTTTAAGATATTTTGTTGACATTGATTTAATGTACCTACAATTGTGCTCACCTCTCTGACTTTTTACCGTAATATGCATTTGAAGTTTTAGGTTTAATTTATCATTCATATTATCGCTTGTATAAAAATAAAATGAAAAAAAATCAACCCTTTACCCCTTTTTTATACTTTGCAACTGCAAGTTATAAACAAAAGATAAATTGAAAGAAGAAATGAAGAATTTATCAACAAGCTACGACGAACGAGAATTAAAGTAAGCCAAGACCCCCACAAAAGGTGCATTGATGTACGTTGTTGGTTCAGACTGCACAAAATCCTCTCGAGAATCAGCGTACGAGTCTTTGATATCTGGTCCTCCAACAAGAGCCCCAATTAGCAAATTTGGGTTTGGGTTTTTGCTGTAATAATAATCGGTTCCACCTTTGCAGTCAATCTGTTTCGAATGTTGACCAACTGACGGTAAAGACGACCCACGGTGGTGAATTCTCTGAGGAATTTTTTTACACCATATACGACATGCCCAATGGGTTACTTCCTAGAATGTAATCTACCTGCATCGACCCGTCGGTCCAAATTTATATTAATTAATCTTCTGAAAGGAAAAGTTTGGCTCTTGTTTTCATTTTCTTTGTGGCGTAAGTATAGTATTAGTTATACAAAGCAAATTTACTATTTGATTCAAGCTCATGGAACATTCGTTTGTGGGAAAAATGGTGGCGGAGTGCTTTTATTTATTCTGCTCCTTTTTGTTTCTTCTCTTGTCTGACCACTACTGTTCCAGTCAGTTACACTGCTTTTTTCCATAACTGTCTTGAACTCTGTTTATTAAGTAGGAATTTTCATGTGTGACACTGACACATGTGATAATTATGTAAAACTTCTTGTGTTGATATGCGTTTAACTTCAGTTGATAGAAATTATGCCCTTTGACCCTGTGTATCATCCTTTTTGTTACTTTCATAGGTCAGGGTAGGTCAAGCTATCTATACATCTGGAAGTCTGTTCAATCATTCTTGTCAGCCAAACATCCATGCGTATTTCCTTTCACGTACTGCTGTATCTCATTCAGTTTGGTAGTATGGAATAACATTATGATGTTCATGCAGCTATAGTATCTACAGAATGTGGAGAGCCCTTTTTCCCCCCCTAAACCTTTCCACATTTTGAAATACCAACGTGGGACTGTAAAAACTAAGTTTTGTTTCTACAGATTGGGCAGTGGGACTGTAAGGACCGAATCAAGTTTCTGGAAGATGAATGCCAAACCGAATTGTTCTGGCATAGTCTTTCAGAGCTCTGTTGTTGACTGTGAAAAAGAGAAACTTAAGCACTTACCCAACAACATCACCGCTGGCAACATGGAGCCTCATCTTCAGGTATTGTATGTTTCCTAGAAAGTACAAATTCTCCTGACTCGCTTTAGATTTATATTCATGTAATCATTCACTTGATGTTCGCACAGGCTGAAGAGTTCATCAATATTGATGACATCGATAGAGTGGCTCATCATATGCAAATCAATAGCGTTTTTAATATAAATCCAGGCCTCTGTTTATAATGTTGTTCTTATCGTGATTCTGGAATCTTCCTCTGCAGCTGCAAATAAAGCATGGATTAGTATCAGAAGGTATAACACTGTCTGAAAACTGGTTCTGATCTTTCCAAATTTAGTGGGCACCTATTTCCTATGTTTACTCTGCACCTGTAAGTCTTGTGTTCAATACTTGACAGATTACAGGATGCAATAGTCTCAAAAGATGTATCTAGCACCATATGGGTGGGTGCGTTAAGTTCTCTTGGTGTGCTGAGATCAACTTTCCATGCATATAATAGGAGCATTGCAGAAGAGAGTTTGTGACAACCCTTCAGTTTTGTACGATAGAATTTATCGTCAGCGAAATTATTATGATCATTTATCACTACACTTTGTTATTATATAATTTGAATGTGCATTTTATAAGTACTAGACGCCAATATCTAATAAGTTGCTGTTATTGAACAATGTAGAAAGTGTTCAATGATTTTGGCAAATATGACACTGAATTGGATCACACTTGACTTAAAATGATTTGATCTTTTCAGGCGGAAGACAATCTTGCACAGGCATTTTGTTTCATCGGAGAATTGCAACCTGCAATGGAACACTGTAAAGCATCAATCGAGGTAAAACTCTTGTTGTGCACAAGTCACTTCATCCTGAACTTTTTTCATTTGTGTTGATTAGATCTGATTTCTGCGAGGATAAAATTCATATATAGATGAGACATGGATACCTCACTAGTCACTTGGTGTACTTGTTTAGTACATAAATAACTCCAAATGATGTTTTAATGTTGTTTCACATTGACAATTGGCAGATCCTGGAGAAGCTCTATGATCCTAATCACATTGTCATTGCATATGAACTTGTGAAGCTCTCATCTATTCAGTTATCCTTGGGTGACTGTGCTGCCGTGGACAGCATAAACCAACTGAAAGGTTTTGAGTATTCTCGATGATTTTCATTGAACAATCGTGTGATAGTTATATACAATGCCTTGCTTGGTGTCTACACGAAGGATTTCCTATTCTAGGCAAGAATCAAGTCCTTGTGAGACAAGGAATGTATATAGCAAATCAATGAAATAAATACAAATAAAACAGGAAACTAAATCACGTCTCATTACCGACCTTGTGATATATTTTCGTGTTATTACGGATCATACATACAAGATTTTCCCATACTTTCAATTCCTTAAGAGGAGAGAGAAGCAGAGAATGTTAAAAATATAACCAGATCAGTTTGCGGGAGCATAATTACAATTTGAGTCTCCACATCTTTGAACATTGATGCATGAATTAGCATATTTGGGTTGGAATAAAGCGTGTGACATTGCTTGCAAAATCTTTTCGTTCACAATACACGCAGTAATTGCTGAAGGGTAAGAGAAAATCCATGTTGATTTACTAGACAGTCTTCTCCAACACCATTTACAAGTGCGATTCTAAAGACTATTTTTCGAGATGATGAAATATTTATTTTATTGTCATATATATATTACAAATTAACATCAAGATTGGCCTTCTTGGTTTTTGGAAATTTCTATCAATTCGTGCACCAGTTCATCTTTACTCCTAGAGTTCTATTTCCATCAGATTGTTATACTGAAGCAACCTTATAAAGGAATTATAATAGAATTATCTTTTCAATAAGATTTATTTTATGAGATTATTATTTTGTCACTCAAATCATTGTGGTAGGTACGGTTTTTATTGCTCCAAATTATATATGAAATAACCTTTAAGTTTGTGGAAGAATTGAAGAAGAGGATTGGTATAGATTACAATTGGCTATCGACAATTTACAAAAAAACAAAAACACGTAATCGCAACAATAGAACCAAATCTAATTAATAAAATTCCCATATCCGAGTCGGTACACACCAAATCTAATTAATAAACAATCAGGGCAAACAAACAACCCACTAAGTTTAGGGTTTAGGGTTTAGGGTGTAGGAAAGCATAATATTGGAAAGAGAGGCATTAGTTATCATTTCTCCATTGGATTCTCCACCTCCTTCTCCTGCTCATTCATCAGATCCTTTAGCTGCTCCTCCGTCTCCTTTAGCAGCTTCTCTACCTGCTTTTGCTTTCTAGCCAGTTTCTCCAGGTTCTTGAGAAAGAAAAACTCAGAGTCACCACAAATACAATTAAAAATTAAATAAAAAAAAGAATAACAAGGAAGCCCTACCGATTGCATCGCTTTAAATTGTATTTGTTCGGCAATGTCTCCCTCACTCAACCTCTCTACACGATCCTCCAACTCCTTCAGGGATTGTAATTCACCATTCAGATTCCTCTCTTGATGAACCTTCTTCTCCCTCAGGGATTGTAATTCAACAAAATACTCCTTGGACTTTCTTATCCAAGCACCAGCTGCAGCAATTGATCCCAACATTACACACGATGCACGGGTATATATGGAGATATACAGTCGGTACACCTAAGCCTGTGATCACAATAGATTCCGAAAACTTTCGGAAATTTCTGAACTTTCCGATTACAAATAAAGTTTTGAACTCCTAAGAACTTATAAATTTTAAAGACCTTAATTGAAAAATAAAATAGTTGGGTGAACATATTTATAAAAGAAAAAAGGAGGAAGTTTATGTTTGTTTTTCGATGTGGGACTCCAACTACCTAGTTCTCTGGCTTGAATCTCAGCGTTCTTCTCGGGCAGGTAGTCCCCTGTGATCGAGTGGGCGAGATTTCTTCACACCATCTGCATTAGCTTTCCCAGAACTCTCAAGATTGACTCAACTTCAAGAGATCTCCCCGTCGTATTTGATCAGATGGTGAGGGACTTGGTGGACCTTGAAGTGGCTCTGTGTGGCAAGAACAAAGAAGCTGCTTTGAAGTCGAAGCAAAAGGAAAATAAGTGCTTCTTGAGTGGTGTGATTATGCTAATGCTTTGGATTTCTATACTCAGGTACCTCCATCTTTGAAATTACTTCTCTATTTTGAAGCAATTGCTAGAGCTCATTACTCATTGGCTTAGATTGATAACACCTCTGCTCTGAAACCCCTTATTTGTTTACTTGTTTGTTTATTATCTATCATTGGCATGAGGCACAAGCATTGAGAGTTGCTCCTACGGATGCACATGAGGACTGAAATCTGGTTGCCACTTTGGATGTGAATCGGGCTTCGGTATTGCATGTAAGTCCCATCCTTGAACGTAACAAGTTCAGTTCTTTATCAACAGATTTCATTGCTAACTGTTAGTGTATCATTTTTTTCATTCTTCACCCAAAACTATCTTATTTCTCAGTTAGGGTCTTTAAAATTTATATTTCTGAAGAGCTCAAAACTTTGGAATCGGAAACACACAAATTTGCTGGATCTTCTCTGCTCAAAGCACATAAATTTTAAAGACCTTAACTGAAAAATAAGATAGTTGGGTGAACATATTTATAAAAGAAAAAAAAGAGGAAGTTTATGTTTGTTTTATAAATAGGTAGTTGCAGTCCCACATCGAAAAACAAACATAAACTTCCTCTTTTTTTCTTTTATAAATATGTTCACCCAACTATCTTATTTTTCAATTAAGGTCTTTAAAACTTATAGATTCTTAGGAGTTTAAAACTTTGTAATTGGAAAGTTCGGAAATTTCCGAAAGTTTTCGGAATCTATTGTGATCACAGGCTTAGGTTACCGACTGTATATCTCCGTATATACCCGTGCATCGTGTGTAATGTTGGGATCAGTTGCTGCAGCTGGTGCTTGGATAAGAAAGTTCAAGGAGTATTATGTTGAATTACAATCCCTGAGGGAGAAGAAGGTTCATCAAGAGAGGAATCTGAATGGTAAATTACAATCCCTGATGGAGTTGGAGGTTCGTTTAGAGAGGTTGACAGAGAAACACATTGCCGAAGATATACAATTTAAAGCGATGCTATTGGTATGGCTTCCTTATTATTCTTTTTTTTAGTTAATTTTTTATTGTATTTGTGGTGACTCTGAGTTCTTCTTTCTCAAGGCCCTGGAGAAACTGGTTAGAGTGGATGAGCAGCTAGAGGAGCGTACGGATAGAGTGCGTAAGCGGCTAAAGGATCTGATGAATGAGCAGGAGAAGGAGAAGGAGAATCCAATGGAGAAATGATAACTAATGACTCTCTTTCCAAAATTATGCTTTCCTACACCCTAAACCCTAAACTTGGTTGGTTGTTTGTTTGCCCTAATTATTTACTAATTAGATTTAGTGTGTACCGACTCGGATATGGAAATTTTATTAATTTTAGATTTGGTTCTATTGTTGCGATTACGTGCTTTTGTTTTTTTGTAAATTGTTTCTCACTTGTTTGGTTTTAAATATACTTTCACAGTACTTTCCTCAATAATTGATATCCGAGATAGCCGATTGTAATCCATACCAATCCTCTTTTTCAACTCTTCCACAAACTTAAATGTTATTTCATATATAATTTGGAGCAATAAAAACCGTACCACAATGATTTGAGTGACAAAATAATAATCTCATAAAATAACGGTTATTGAAAAGATAATTCTATTATAATTAGTTTATAAGGTTGCTTCAGTATAAAGGAAAGCATAACAATCTGATGGAAATAGAACTCTAGGAGTAAAGATGAACTGGTGCACGAATTGATAGAAATTTCCAAAAACCAAGAAGGCCAATCTTGATGTTAATTTGTAATATATATGACAATAAAATAAATATTTCATCATCTCGAAAAATAGTCTTTACAATTTCTAAATGGCGTTGGAGAAGACTGTCTAGTAAATCAACATGGATTTTCTCTTACCCTTCAGCAATTACTGCGTGTATTGTGAACGAAAAGATTTTGCAAGCAATGTCACACGCTTTATTCCAACCCAAATATGCTAATTCATGCATCAATGTTCAAAGATGTGGAGACTCAAATTGTAATTATGCTCCCGCGCAAACTGATCAGGTTATATTTTTTAACATTCTCAACAGTATTTGGGTGGGCAAGAAGTCCAAAAACTTGCCGGACTGAATCATTTTTGTTGGTCCTTCAAAGAAGAGGTCTGCTTCTCTCTCTTCTTAAGGAATTGAAAGTATGGGAAAATCTTGTATGTATGATCCGTAATAACACAAAAATATATCACAAGGTCGGTAATGAGATGTGATTTAGTTTCCTGTCTTATTTGTATTTATTTCATTGATTTGCTGTATATATTTCTTGTCTCTCAAGCACTTGATTCTTGCCTAGAATAGGAAATCCTGTGTAGGCACCAAGTAAAGCATTGTATATAACTATCACACAATTTTTCAATGAAAATCATCGAGAATATTCAAAACCTTTCAGTCAGTTTATGCTGTCCACAGCAACACAGTCACCCAAGGATAACTGAATAGACGAGTGCTTCACATGTTCATATCCAATGACAATGTGATTAGGATTATAGAGCTTCTCCAGGATCTGCCAATTGTCAATGTGAAACAACATTAAAACATCATTTGGAGTTATTTATGTACTAAACAAGTACACCAAGAGACTAGTGAGGTATCCATGTCTCATCTATAAACAGACAACAGAAAGGAGAGACAAAATTGACGTAAATGGCTCCAAAAATTGTACGGTTTTAAAACGACGTGCATGGATGGACATGGGTCCTTCTTCTAGGAAGCTACCCGAGAGAGACTTGCAATTGACTGACTTCAGGTGGCCGGCCCAAAGGAAGCTATTTATGTAATTGTTTAACTAGGAACCTTACTTGGACCCAAAAAAAAGAAAAGGAACCTTACCATTTTAAATTAGGAATTCTGTGCACATTCTAGATGAAGAAATAAACTTGTAAAATAATGTCAACCTGTTCATCTTATATATAGAATTTTCCATGGCTATAAAAAAAAAAAAAGAGTTTTTATTATTGCTTTATATTTTTATAATTCAAAATTATAATCTTGGAGCTTTAAACAGAAGAGAATGTTACAAGGAGTTCTTAGAAATTTTCAGTGTATTTTTTAAAATATTTCACTCAACTCAAATTTTTTTTTTTGGATTTGAGAATTGGTGGGGAAAGAACTCTTTCATTTTTCATAATAACTCCAACCAAAACTCAAATTTCCCCCTTCTTCCCCAGCCAAAGTGAAAAATGGGCTTTAAAAAAGTGAAAAATGGGCAATTTCGGAAACCTAGCAGCCGCCTGCAATATTTTATTCAAACCATATCCACGTGGATCCTGGTTGTAACGATGAGGCTAGGTTGGACATAATTCATGAAATTGGCTTTACTCAATGGCTTTTGTGTTCGACAGTGACAGAGAAAGCATTTGAGAATGGTAAATGGGAATGGGAATTGAGATTTTGAATTTGGGCCGAAATGTGCACAAAAAGATGTGAAATTACCTTGACTAAATTAGTTTATAAACCCTGACATTGAAGCCTTGAATTGAAACATGTGACATTCCCTGACGACGTAGTTAGAAATAGATGAGATGTACGCATCCATATCCATGAAATATGCTAATTCATGCATCAATGTTCAAAGATGTGGAGACTCAAATTGTAATTGCGCTCCCGCAAACTGATCAGGTTATATTTACATTTAACATTCTCAACAGTATTTGGGTGGGCAACGAGTCCAAAAACTTGCCAGACAATCATTTTTGTTGGTGCTTCAAGGAAGAGGTCTGCTTCTCTCTCCTCTTAAGGAATTGAAGGTATGGGAAAATCTTGTATGTCTGAGATCCATAATAACACGAAAATATATTACAAAGTCGGTTTATGCTGTCCACGGCAGCACAGTCACCCAAGGATAACTGAATAGACGAGAGCTTCACAAGTTCATATCCAATGACAATGTGATTAGGATTATAGAGCTTCTCCAGGATCTGCCAATTGTCAATGTGAAACAACATTAAAACATCATTTGGAGTTATTTATGTACTAAATAACAATAAGTACACCCAGTGACTAGTGAGGTATCCATGTCTGATCTATGAATTTATCCTCGCAGAAATCAGATATAATCAACACAAATGTAAAAAGTTCAGATGAAGTGACTTATGCACAACAAGAGTTTTACCTCGATTGAGGCTTTACAGTGTTCCATTGCAGGTTGCAACTCTCCAACGAAACAAAACGCCTGTGCAATATTGTCTTCCGCCTGCAAAGATCAAAATCATTTGAAGTCAAGTGTGATATAATTCAGTGTCATATGTGCCAAAATCATTGAACACTTTCTACGTTGTTCAATAACAGCAACTTAGATATTGGCGTCTAGTACTTACAAATTGCACATTCAAATGATATAAATTCTATTGTACAAAACTGAAGGGTGGTCACAAACTCACTTCTGCAATGCTCCTATTATATGCATGGAAAGTTGATCTCAGCACACCAAGAGAACTTAACGCATCCACCAGTATGGTGCTAGATACATCTTTTGAGACTATTGCATCCTGTAATCTGTCAAGAATTGAACACAAGACTTCAGCGTGCAGATTGAACATAGGAAATAGGTGCCCAATAAATTTGAAAAGATCATAACCAGTTTTCAGACAGTGTTATACCTTCTGATAATAATCCATGCTTTATTTGCAGCCGCAGAGGAAGATTCCAGATCACAATAAGAACAACATTTTAAACAGAGGCCTGGATTTATATGAAAATGGCTATTGATTTGCATATGATGATGAGCCACTCTATCGATGTCATCAAAATTGATGAACTCTTCAGCCTGTGTGAACATCAAATGAATGATTACATGAATATAAATCTAAGTGAGTCGGGAGAATTTGTACTTTCTAGGAAACATACAATACCTGAAGATGAGGCTCCATGTTGCCAGCGGTGATGATGTTGGGTAAGTGCTTAAGTTTGTCTTTTTCACAGTCAACAACAGAGCTCTGCAAGACTATGCCAGAACAATTCGGTTCGACACAGTGAAAAGCATTTAGGACCAGGTCAGAGAAGTTTACTTTTAAACACCCACTGCACTGACAACGAAATGAGTATTCATCTTCCAGAAACTTGACGCGGTCCTTACAGTCCCACTGCCCAACCTGTAGAAACAAAACTTAGTTTTGGTATTTCAAAATGTGGACAGGTTTAGGGGAAAAAAGGGCTCTCTACATTCTGTAGATACTATAGCTGCATGAACATCATAATGTTATTCCGCACTACCAAACTGAATGAGATACAACAGTAAGTGGGCATACCTGTGGACCATAGGAAAGCTCCAGGGGTACCCCTGCTGCGACAAATTCTGTCGTTCTTATAAAGAGAGTACGTGAAAGGAAATATGCATGGATGTTTGGCTGACAAGAATGATTGAACAGACTTCCAGATGTATAGATAGCTTGACCTACTCTGACCTATGAAAGTAACAAAAATGATGATACACAGGGTCAAAGGGCATAATTTTTATGAACTGAAGCGAAACGTATATCAATACAAGAAGTTTTACATAAATTATCACATTTTGCAGTGTCAAACATGAAAATTCCAAGTTAATAAATAGAGTTCAAGACTATTATGGAAAAAAGCAGTGTAACTGACTGGAACAAGAGTGGTCAGATAAGAGAAGAAACAAAAAGGAGCAAAATAAATAAAAGAATACCATAAATGCAAACCTGTTCCACATTACTAGTTAGACCTCCACCCAATGATGAAAACTTTCCAATATCTTCTAACCCACGCTGATCAATGGATTTCATACGAACAACAGTCATAGAGTTCACCCTAATTTGGGATATAAGTATGACAATCTGCAAAAACAGGAGAATGGAACCTTATATAATAGGTGACAATCAAGGCATGAAATCTAAATTGCTATTGAGATATAGATCGTCCAATTATATACAGATGTCAGAAAATAGGTTAACATCCATTGCAATCTCTCACCTGTTAACATAATTTGATTATAACGATGAATATATTTAAGATTTTCATCCTTGCTACACAAGTTGACTTTCAAAGTGACTCTATTATGAGAAAATTGTAACGAAGTATCACACTGACTCTCTAACAAAATAGGACACACATGAAACTTTGTATAAGTAGATGAGAGAATGACCACTTAGTTGAAAAACATGATTTTTATATGTCAATATATAGCATTGTCCTACAAAAATGATAATCTATGGATTTGCACATATGGGCGTGGTAGTAACCACCCTGCAAGGGGTAGATCCAGGAAGTCAATTCATCATTGCTTAACCCTCTTGTTTCTTAGATATATAATTCACCAAAGGTGTAGCCCTGACTCTGCATGTGTGCATGCAGGAGAGAGAGAGAGAGAGAGAGAACCTGTGAAATAGAGAACCCATTTATTGGTAATTCAAAATCATCGGAATGTTGAAGACAATATGATAATACAGCCGAATATATATGTAATTCCAATTTTCTTTCCGGAGGCGTTTTTGAGTAATGGTGAGAAAGATCCTACAAGAAAAACAAGAAAAATATACAGGTCATTAGCTACAAGACATCTATTAATGAAATAGTGAGACAGTCAACTGAAATGAAAATTAGTAAAGTAGAAAATATAGTTACTATATGTACCAAAATTTCTCTGAGATTAAAAATATCTGTGGAACCTCTTCTTTTGATTATAGACTTTACTAGCACACGACCAGCCAAAACTATCTCAGAAGGCAATACTGCTGGCCAGTGTACACCTTTACATTCATGTTTATGTTCAGGAATGTGCTCAGTATCTGTTTCAGAATCAACATTTAAAGTGGTCTCTGCAATGTACTTTTCAAGATCAGCTGATAAATTTTCATGAATTCCTTGATTGTTTGGGTAATCCCAGGACATTTTTCCTCCTGCTCGTATACAGCATTTCTCGGAGCAATACAATGGTATTGAACATGATGTACATGGGACTTTATCTGCTGGTAGCTCATTTAAGCAGTAGTGGCAATGAGTTTCCCGACAAGGCTTTAATATTATCTACAAAGCACAGGGACAATTTATTTTAGAATCCTCAGAAGAACTGCATATATTTCCAATGGCAATAAGAGCCTACTCTGTTGGTAAAAAAGATGCACAAATGATACTTGAACACAACTTGAGCTTCGAAGATAATAAGTTTAAATTAATAATTCCTCTTCAGCAACTTGTGAAGTATTAATCAACACTCACTGAAAGACAAAATGAAGATGGTACACCATTCTGCTTCGATTTTTTCTTATGCCTTTTGATGACGAGAATGTAAGAAAGGAAATTAAACTGTAGGATACATATCTACTTTTAGTTTCACAATAAATTTTCCAGGGGTACATGTTCTGATTAGACTGTAAAAAGAACATCCCTTCAAAAGATCTCAACCATCTGTATTGCACAGATATGCTAAGTGAAAGGAAAAAAAAGGAGACAAGGCAGTGGATCACACAACAATTTAGTTTCCCAAACCACGACTATAGAGTATCAGGAATGTCTGCATAGAAGGGGAACATCTCTCTATCCAATTCGGTAGCAAAGTAATGGCGACTAACAAAACTGAAAAGAAGTACACGATAGCACATATAAAAGAAGTCTACGTTCATACCATCGAAAATGGGTCTTCGGTATGTACCAAGGACGCTTGAGGAAGGTCACCTGTTGAGGCCATACCCTTTCCTTTCTCTGGTGTGGCGACACATCGTAATCCCGTTGGGTGCGGTTCATCTGATGGATTACAAGGTACTTTAATTGGGTTGCGAATACTTAACTTCCCTAACATGACTAGCTTTATTTAGAAAGAAAAGAGAGGCAGGAAGTTTACCCAGAAAAACAAGCTGTAAAGTCAGGAATATCTTAGCATAATTAAAAAAAAGTAAAGATTGCATTAAAAGGCTCAACAACATAAGTACACTCAAAATGAGACCCTGTCACTGCTACATCCTAAGGAAAGTATGAACATCAATCCATCAGCTTAACTCAATATAACGTTAAAAAAACATTAAAATGATGAAACCAACAGAATATTCTAAGTGAGAATACCATTTCAAGCTGTTACGTGTCAACATGGCGCCATTTTTGTAGCTTTTGCATGTCTCCAAATTGCTATTTTTTTCATCTGTAGTTTTAATCACAGGTTATAAAAACTTAGGGGGCCCAATGTCTACAATATCTTAAGAAACCATAAGGTGATTACTCATCCAGAGGGAGCACAGATTTTCATTCCTGAGATCAGAATATTTGATTATAGTTGCACAATGTGATACTAAATGGTAATATCCTACCCAAAATATCTGAGGTATTCTCATACTGTTGTATTGATGGATTTGATGTACTCTTCTGTTGATCCAAAATTATCTTCATCTCACTTTCTATCTGTCTCTTTCCACCCATTGTCAACTCCAGAGTCTTAGCAACATCCAAGTCACGGATAGTATCCTTATAATTTCCCATAGAAGCATTTGCCTTACCTCTTCTGTACCATGCCTACATTGGAAAAAGGAAGAAAAGTAAATTTGAAGAAAACTGTAACTCTCTTAGTCTCCTTTATCCTCCAGTAAAAAAAAGGCATCTCTAACTCATTAAAATACAACTTAACGCTAGGCAATAAAGCATCTCACCTTCGCATAGTTTGAAGAAATCTGAAGTGCCCGATTGCAGTCTCGTAAACACTCCCTTAGAAGACCCATTTTCTAAGGATTACATATAACAGATACAGTAACAGTGAACAGTGAAATCTGTTGATAAAGAATTGAACTTGTTACGTTTGGTACATACCCACATAAATCAAGAATGGGACTTACATGCAATACAGAAGCCCGATTCACATACAAAGTAGCAACCAAGTTTCTGTCTTCATGTGCATCCATGGGAGCAACTATCAATGCCTGTGCCTCATGCCAATGATAATAAACAAACATGTAAACAAATAAGGGTTAGCTCTAGCAATGGCTTTAAAATAGAGAAGTAATTTCAAAGATGGAGGTACCTGAGTATAGAAATCCAAAGCATTAGCATAATCACCACTCAAGAAGCACTTATTGCCCTTTTGCTTCGACTCCAAAGCAGCTTCTTTGTTCTTCCCACACAGAGCCACTTCAGGGTCCGCCAAGTCCCTCACCATCTAATCAAATACGACAAATTTTAATCATTCATTCATTTCATTTCTTCTGTTATTGTTCGTTTCTCGAAGCTCATAAATTAGAATGTACAAAAATAATGACATACTTGGTGAAAGGGCTCGAAATGAAGAAGAAAATCGCCGAGAGAAGAACATGTGCGAGGAAGATCGTCAGCAGAGCTCTCTCCGATCATTCGCTTTAGGGTTTCTGGAACCAGAGATTTCAGCTTCTCCATGAGCGCGCTTTTGAGCTACGCCTTGGGCTTGGAACTTCGTACAACGGCTATATGCATTGCTACCTGCTCTGCTACTCTGTTTTATGCGCGGCGGTGAGAGTTCGTTTCTTTTTCCTTTTTCTTTCTTTTTTGGGTAAGGAAGGCTGTGAGTGTTAAAATTTAAAAAATATATATATATATATATATATATATATATATATATTTTTTAATTTTAAATTCTATCCCAAATGTTTTATCTTCTTTAAGAATTTTCTATACCAAAATTATTAAAAATAAATGTATCAAAGGCAAAATTGATTTATAAAACTTGTCCGAGGTTCAATAGAATTTACCCATGTTCAAAATTCATTTCCCACCAGTGAGTTTTTGACAAGTTATTTCTTCTTGTGTGAAATGTTAGGAAGATGTTTGCTTTTTGGAACTTCTTCTGTTGGATGATGTTATACGAATCTACCAATACTACAAATATATCTCAAAATAAAATTTCGTATCACTTCAAATTCCCATCCATCAGTACAAACTGTATAGGAAAAGAATAATGTTCCTTCTAACATTTTTACAAAAACTTGAGCCTCTGTGATAATTAGATGCTGGCAAAATCCACACTACAGAATGCTCCTTTTGGGGATTCTTCTTGATGAAGGCAACAAACAAACACAATGCTTCATCTAAGCCCAAACTCTTTTTCTGGGCACAAGATCTGATGTTTTTATGTCATCTATTTTGGCAGCTACAATGAAATCATTCATGCTCAATCCTCCTGCAATGAAGTTTCAAGTTAGCAATGTGCAAATGGTATGGCAAGTAGCCCAATGAAAAGTTTCTACAAGTTTGCAAGAAGTTTACCAATGGAAGATGTCCATAGCTCTGCTCTAACTTGATTGGGTTGCTCCAAGTGAAGATTTGGGAAATGCCCTGCAGCTTCCGCAACCTTATAAATCCTGTTGATGAGCTCAACCCCACATTTATAATCTCTCAATTTCCAAAGACACTGTAATTTGAGCTCACCTTCTCCAACTATCAATCTCCACCCAACAACCTAGAGAAGCAAGGCATAAATGAGTTCCAATTTGCTTGCATAAAATCAAAACTATCCAATTTTTGAAAACAAAACAAAATCACAGCTTCAGACCTCAATTCTAGAACACACAACCCACAAAAGTCCTTAACTTTACAAACAGAACCCAAAAGGGTAATCTTCTTCAGGATATGAAAATTGGGCAAAGCTAAGCTAAGCAAAGACTGAGACTTTACACAGTAATTTCATCAAACACCACAGAAGCATCATACAAATCGAGGATATCAATGAAGAATTGACCTTTCTGAGGAGATTCTGGGCATCGTCTTCAGGCATAGGAGGCTGGAGAGGAGAGACAGGGCTGCAGTCTAGCTGGGACAGAGAGAGAGAAGAGAGATTGGGGATGAGAATCTTGTGCTCTGTGTTGCCGCTGCCCAACACCTTCTCACCAAACCCACTTGCTATCTCAGCTGGGAAGGGGTCTCTGGCGCCAAAATCGCCCAGCATGTCATTGCCCAGAGCCTGAGTTCGCAGGCCGAGTCGAAGCCGAGTTGGAACGGTGATGAGGTTAGGGTGAAGGTGGAGGTGGTGGTGGTGGTGATGTGGAAGAGAGAGAAGGGGTATGGAAAGGTTTGCGGTGGCCATGGAGAGGAGGAGGAGGATGGATTGGTTTCCTTCCTTGAGGGCCTTCTTCTTCGGATTGCAGGAGAGAGCGGGTTTGGCTATCAGTGGCCACTCAGCTATTAGTTCCTCGGTTTCCTTTTTCTTTTTTAAAAAACAAACAATTATTTTATTTTTGTATATTTTGATCTAATTTTCGACATAGTTAATTACTTTAAAATGTAATTCATATTATTACACTTGAAAATTTTGGTGAGTATATATTATTATGTGCCACATGATCCATAATAAGAAAAAGAAAAAAACGTATAGCCGTGCGGCTATACTGATTCTGACACGTCCCGTGCAGCCGGCCAGCTGTACTCGGTTTTTTAATTTTTCTAAACTAGTATGGCCGCCCGGCTTGACTCGGTTTTGTTTTTTATTTATAAAAATAGTATCGCCGGGAGACTGTACTCCTTTTTTTAATTTTTTTAAAAAATAGTATAGCCGCGCCTATTCGCTAGGGGGTCTTTTTTTTAATTTGTATAAATTTAAATTGTATAGTCGGTCCGCTATACTCGATTTTTAAAATTTTTTTAAACATAGTATAGCCACTCGGCTATACCCCATTTTTCTTTTTAAAATAAAAATAATATAGCCAGGCGGCTATAGATTTTGACACGTGGCCACCTATTCGCTGCTGGGTTTTTTTATTTTTATAAATAGTTAGCCGCGCGGCTGTACTCGATTTAAAAAAAAAAATTAAATCATATACCGCGCGGCGGTATTTTTTTTATTTATTTTAAATAATAGGATAGCCGTGTGGCTATACTTATTTTGACACAAGGGCTCTTTTTTTTCTTTTAAATTTTTTCCCTAATTTTCCTTTATAGATAAGAGTAGTTTAGGGCATTATCTATTACTATTAGGTCATTATCCAAGTCTCTATTGATTTACTGTAAAATTTCCACAGAAAAAAAAAAGATGTAAAAATTGAACTCTCAGATTGATTTGTTGTAAAATTTCTCTCTCTTCAATATCTACTTTGGATATGTTGAATTTAGCAAATTAATCAATATATATATCTATATATATAAAGCAAAAGGCAGAGAATGGTGAAACATTCAAAATACCAGAAAATGCCCTTGGTTAATGCAAACATTAAGAATTAAAATTATTAATTAAATGAGGATAATATGGTAAATTCACACCTTTTCATATTTAAAAAATATATAATTAAAAAAAATCAGATAATGGCCTATTTTTATGGAACACAACTAGCCATTATCTTTTTTAATTCTAAATAAATTTTTTTTTTTTTAAAAAAAGCCTCTTGCAGGCGCGGAAGCGCGTGCAGAGAGGCTAGTATATATAAAGCAAAAGGCAGAGAATGGTGAAACATTCAAAATACCAAAAAATGCCCTTAGTTAATGCAAACATTAAGAATTGAAATTATTAATTAAATGAGTATAATATGGTAAATTCACACTTTTTCATATTTAAAAAAAATTAAAATTAAAAGAAAATTCAGATAATGGCCTATTTTTATGGAACACAACTACCCATTATCTTTTTTTAATTCTAAAATAAAATAAATTTTTTTTTTTTAAAAAGCCTCTCGCAGGCGCGGAAGCGCGTGCGGAGAGGCTAGTATCTATAAAGTATAAACTAATGCAACTTGGAGGTTGCTTGTCAATTTTTTTATTAAATAGTATAGCCGTATGGCTATACCTTTTAAATATAATGTATTTAAAGAGTATAGCCGTGCAGCTGCACTTTGGGTTTCTTTCTTTTTTAAAAAAAAATTTATAAATAGTATACTCACTTAAGCTCCAAGCTTCTTCCGGTATGACAAGCAAGGGCACAAATTCTCAAAACCGACCCTGCCTGCCACACTTGAAGTTGTGAAGGAATCGTTTTCTACAAGCTTGAATTTGGTTAATGGTATGCCGAACGTTGATCAAATTAGTAAGCTTGAGAGTGACGTGGGGGCAAACACACTCAAAATGCATTTAGGCAGGCTTTATGTCCCATAAAAACTTGCTTTCACTCTCATTAAGAAGAAGGTTGTTCTCCTCCTTGCACTGGCTATGGCGCGTGTCCCCCTTCACCATCAAAGCCTCCGCCACCACCACCACCAAGCACCACCACAATAACCATATATCGCAACCACCTACTCTCACATAATTTATTCTTTTCTTTTTCCTTCTTAATAATTTGTTATGCTTTAATTTCTAGCATTAGTAATATTATAACTCATGTACATACACACCACCCTTTTTATAGATTGAGAAGATATGGTTTACCAACTTTGATATTTTCCGTCATCCCATATATGCCCTTCATGTACGTATTTGCTACTACTGGGACTGGTTCAACCTTGACTTGAGAGGACTTGGACTGTAGGGTCAATTCCTTGACCAATTCGATATATATGAATAATACCAAAATAAAAAATAAAAATTTTAGTCCAGGCAACAAAGTCCTTGAAAATTATTCCAATAAAATGAGAAAACTAAAGAAAATTATTTCAATTCTCTAAGTGCAATCATAGGTTTGGCTTCATTAAAGATTGGTCAAGAACTTCTAATTTCGGCCATTGGATTGCATGTATGGTATATATTAAAAATTTATTTAGCTACTAACATACCTAATGGATGGCTGATATTAGAGCTTCATAACTAATGATTAACAAAACATAAATTTCCTTGAATAGATAGACGGTTGAGATTGAACAATTGTGTCAATATTGGAATATATAGGAGACATCTTATAATTCACTTTTATTTGAGGAAAGTCATACATGTATTACATAAGTGCACATGAATTGTGCACTTCAAATTTATGTAACTCTTAGCTTGAAAGAAAGCTAATTAAGATGACTCTTTATTTGATAATCAAGCATAATAATGTATTCTTGTAGCTAGAAATAATATTCGTCCTTCTTCTCATGGTGGAGTGGTGATACCTGGAAAAAATAAGATTAACCAAAGTAATCAGATCAGCTACACACAAATAAAGCAATTACTCTATATATATATATTTAATTAGTGCTGATGATCTTGTTTTGTCAACATTAATCAATTCATGTTAAAGATTAATTAGGTCATCATCTCATAGAGCAAGATATGATAGAAGAGGGAGGAGATGAACTACTCACTGCCGCACTTGAAGTTGCGAGGGACGCTTCTTCCACAGCCTTCAATCTGCTTAATCGTACGGCCGAGAGGGATCAGATTGGCCACCTTGGGGGTGACATAAGGGCACGCACACTCGAAATGTGTCACCCTGACACGTTGGCAGCAGTTTGCAGAGGGTTTGAGCCCTATTATCACTGCGCTCTTGCATGCACTCACCAGAAGGTCCGTCTCCTGCTTGCATTGGCTCGGCGTCGTGTTCCCTTCTGCCATTTGAACCACCTCAACCAAAACACCTACGACCAAGAACAAGCATAGAGCCACACCCAATGAGCCTACAACCTTCATGATTTGTTTTTTTTTTCTTCTTCTTTTCTTTGTGGCTTTTTGTGTGGCAAAACTACCCCGTTTTATAGATTGTGAAGAGGGTTAAATTTAGAAGAAACCCTACTTTGATATTTTCCACAACCACAGCCCTCCCCTTGGACTAGGTGTTAGGTACTAGGAAGCTTTCAGCATTGAAGTTTTGAAGGGCACCAGTCAATGGTCAACAAGTCTATATTCTCTTGAGGAAGAGATTTCTGTGCACATTCTAGATAATGTCACAACTTGTAAAATAATGTGAACATTTTCATCTTATATATAAAATTTTCAGGGCTATAAAGTCAAATCATAAACGGAAAGTTTCACAGCAAATGTGGAAATTTGATAGGAGAAACACTTTGTAGAAGGTTTCTTGTATATATCATAACACACAGTTTACAAAGACTTAAACATATATATACACAAGGAAAGAAGAAACAGGCTTCAATCTCTCATTGAATGTGAGAGTCTGTTTTCTTCATTATTGATTATAAAAATAAATAAATAAATTCTATTATAAATGTAGTTATCTTGATAAGATAGAATTATATATGTATAGTTGTTTTACGTTTTATAATACCATTTCAATATTTACATGTATGTTATTCCATTAAATCTTTATATATAATTAACTAGCTCTTAAGTGGATGTGTTGTTTCGCTTTATTAAGTTACTTTTTCCTTGTCAACAAACCATGACTTGGAATTAGCATGTGGAGCTTTCACATGCATTCTTAGCAATAGAATTTTGGTGAAGCAACACGTAGGAATTCATCTTAACTTGAGGTGGCTTGTCTATATTGATTCTTTTGACACATGCACACATACAAGCACTTAATTATTAAATATAGTAGATATTTATGATACTTGGAGGATAAGTAGATTCTATTCTTGGAGAATAAGTATGCATGTTCTCTTCTAGTATAAATAGGTCACTCCGTTGCTTCTTATTTGAAAACACAAACACTTGGTATTTGAGGTTGCACACAACGCATGCAAAGTAATAGTTCTTGAGAGGGACGGAGAAAGAGAGGAAGAAGGTAAAGGAAGAAAGAAGGCTAGTAGGGATAGAATTTCTGGAGGAGTTAGAGGTCCTAACTTGTGTGTTTTCTTAACTTGGAATTAGCTTTGAAAACGAGGTAGGGATTTCTTGGGAGGCCTTTACGGGGATTGATTTAATTAAATTTCGTGAACACAATATTATGCATGATATTATTATTATTGATATTGGATGTTGAAGTGTTGTTAATTATCTATATTATTTTATTAATATTGACATGATCATATATTATCGGTGATGGCTGGAATTCTTGGGTTGATGGAAAATAGGGTAATGGAAATAGTCTTTTGTGTAGTTGAGTCTAACTCTTGGCAGGTACCAGGTCTCAGGGATCCTACAGTGCACATGATTTTATTGGGTGATTCGGGACTGGCGAAAGGGAGTTAGACAAGATGACTAACAAAAGGGGAATTATGGGATGATTGAAATGGGTGTTAGTTCATATAAATGGGCATTCGGGACCAAGTGGTATAAGCATGGTATGGGACGTGCAGGTCTGCTTGTCCAGTTATATGAATTAACGGGATTAGATGAAGAGCATTCATTCATGCATTATTCTTAATTATATGATAGTTGGCTGTGTGATTGCATGTCACTTAATTTAGTTATATCAATCTACTGTGGTAAGGTCTCATGTCCCTACTGAGCGGTGGTTGCTCATCCCTCACTCTGTTTAATTTTTCAGATGAATTAGTGAGCAAGACAAGGACTAAACCAGTTGAGGATGAATTAGATGAGAGTGATAGAGCTTTATTTATTATTTGTAAAGTTGTAAGATTTTTGAAACTATTTTTATAACATAAGTTTATTTTAAACCCTTCTTTGTATTTCTTTTTATTTTTATTTTACTCACGCACCGGGCGCGGGGTTTCCGCCTACCTGTTCGGTTCATTTTTACACATGATTTTTCATGTTATTCACCCACTATTTTGAGTTAGTTCTTGACATTTTATAGCTTTTTACTCCTTTTTTGTGTTTTAATAGGTTTTACTTTGGTTTGTATGAAAATGAGCTAAAAGTGCATTATTTGATATAAATTCTGTTTTTGTTCATTTTCGTAGGTCAACTTCGTGGCCTTGGATCAGCATGTTCCGGTCCTTGGATGAGGTGATGATCTTCATAAGACTTGTTCCAATGGATGTTAACTACAACATATCCAAATTTGAGCTCCATTGGATAAGTATTGCCTATCCAACCAATCCAGCATGTTACCACAGCTCTGGAAATCCGAGTTGGCCAGTTTTCACCTCCACTTAGTGTGATCTTACTTCTACTTGTTACCATGCCTTTCGTAACAATATTTTACTTTAGTTAAGTGGAATTTTCTGAGAGTATATTTGTGAGGACAAAACTTCATCATGAGAGGAGACAAGAAAACAAAGGCAAAAGTGTGCCATGATGAAAAGGAGGAGAGAGAGGAGCATAGAGAGGAATCAATTGACTTTGGGGCAGCAGCTAGGCAAGGGATCATTCATTCAGTTTTTATTACAATTTGCAGAGACTTTCTAAAAGCTGGGAGCTAGAGAGCTAGAGGAGGAAGACAAAGTCATCCAAGCAAGAAGTGGAAGAGATTTCCACCATTGAAGACCTTGAGCTTCCACCTTCACAAAAGCTGTAACTTCTTTCTAGTTTTATTTCGAATTTGTGTTTGAAATGATTATGAGGAACTAAACTCCATAGCTAGGGCTTAGGTTGAAGCCCTAAACATGAATACCTTATTGTTTTGATGCTTGAGTGTATGAATTTCTAGATATTGTTGATGAATTCCAATTCACCAAATTAATCTATCCTTGATGTATGTTCTTCTTTGATTGATCACCTTTGAAAGCATGCTTCTTGAGATTGTTGGGATTATGTGTATCCTCATGTTATCCTAAGCAATAAATGGATGAAGTAAGAATCATCCATGTGAATTGGTTTCTTGAATACCTAATGTAAACATCATGCTATTAGGATTCTTGTGATGTTCATATTCTCTTTGAACTTAATGGGTTCTCCTTGTAATTGAATCGAAGTACGAACCATACCTAGGTTCGGTTATGAGGAGGGCACAAGTATTGTAGCACGAACCATGCACTTTACGTATATTAGAGAGAATCAATGCGTCTTGAGCCACGACCCATGGTCTTGATTGCGAACATCTTCATCAACACGTTTAGAGTTCATCACTTGAGTATTCATGAACTTGGGTAGAATTGTTTAGGGTGGATTCCGAAACCCTAGTGTTTGTTACATTTTGATTTCACATCTTGATAATTCATCTCTTCCATTCTCATTTAAATTCGAAGTCCATTTACTTACATGCAATAGAAATAGATCACTTGAACCAAATCAAAACCCCCCCCCCCCAATGTGTGTGTGAGTTGCGTGTTTGACACGTTACGTGTCTTTGTTATTGAATTTTATTTCTTTCTGTAATTATTTTGGACTTTTGGTCCGCGAAGTGTTCTTCCATTTTCTGTGCTGAATCCAACCGTATAAAGAACGTGAATTTTGGACGTACGGTTGGAAAGTTATAGGCAAAACACTGGACAGAGGTCGAAACTGAAAAACAGAGAAAACGAATCTGCCCAAAAACGACCGGTCGCTTTTACCTGACGACCGGTCGCTTTTCAAGTCAAATTTTGAGTTTCGAATCTGCCCAAAAACGACCGGTCGCTTTTACCTGACGACCGGTCTCTTTAGCACTGTTCATAGGTGATAAATGGGTGATAAAAGGGTGATAGAAAATGCTGTTTGTGTTTTTGTTTAGTTTTCTTGTGTTGTTTCATTTCTTTTACACTTCTTTACTCATTTTTAGTTTCCATTTTGCATTTGTGCATTTGTGGTGTGTCAATTAAGTGTTCTTTACGTACTCAAATTAGAACTTATAGGGAGCCGACAAGTTCTTCGTGGGATCGACCCCGTACTTACATAATCTATACTTCATTAGATTCGTGCACTTGCGGGTATTTTTAATTGGTTGTTTGCACATTAATTTGTGTCCTCTTAGGAATGCAACAATTTTTGGCGCCGTTGCCGGGGAACTGGCACGGTTGCTTATATGTTTTGTTTGAGTATATTTAGAGTACTTAATTTTATTTTCATTTTTCTTTGTTTGTCATTTCATTTTATTTGAGTTTGTTTTTGTTTTCTTCTTATTGCAGGAACATTTTGCTTATGTCCCTTCTGAATTTGGATATTTCATTAGATAGCACTGTAGAAGATATCCAAGCTCAAGCTTTGAGAGAAAGGAACATCCAACTAGCTGTGTCTACTCCATTGCCTTTTTCACTCTCGCCATTTTCATCATCACCAAGCTCACCAAAAGTCGAGTCACCTCCACCTTCACCAATGGCGGCAGCAGCTGCAAATGCGGAACTTACTATGCAAGAATACTCTTCACCGCTAACAACTGGACAACCATCTTGCATAGTATATCCCGCAAGCACTTTGGAAAACTTTGAGTTGAGATCGGGCATGATACACATATTGCCTAAGTTCTTGGGAAATCCTGGAGAAAATCCTAATGCACATATCCTAGACTTTGAGGAAGTGTGTTCCACAATAAAGATCGAAGGCATGAGTAGTGATGAGATAAGAATGAGACTTTTCTCATTTAGTTTAAAGGATACAGCAAAGGAATGGCTTCACTATCTACCTCCAAATTCCATCACAACATGGACGGATCTTGCTTCAAAGTTCTTGCAACATTTTTTCCCAGCACAAAGGACAAATGAACTCCGAAGTCAGATTACAGGAATTCTGCAAAGGCCGGGAGAAAGCTTCCAGGATTATTGGGACCGTTTCAAGAAGCTTTTAATCACTTGTCCGCATCATAACATACAAGCTTGGCTTCTAATGCAACACTTCTATGAAGGACTTTTTGAAGCGGACCAAAATAATGTGAATGCAGCTGCAGGAGGAACTATAATGACCAAGACTCCAACAGAATTGCGAGCAATATTTGATCTTGTTGCTGCAAATGCTCGCCAATATAATTCAAGGCAAAGACCAGTCAGAAAAGGGGAATCCTATGATGTAAGTACCCTTTCTAGTATGGAAGCTCAGATTGCAAACCTAACCAACATGGTGAAGAAATTGGCACCGGGATCATCCAAGGTTTGTGCATTTTGCTCCACAATTGGTCATGACACTGAAGATTGTCCCTTGGCACATGAGGAAGCAAATGCAGTGGGCTCATTTCAGAGAAATCAGTGGCCTAAGAATGATCCTTTCTCACAAACATACAATCCGGGGTGGAGAAATCATCCAAATTTCAGGTGGAGTGACAATTCGAATGTTCAACAAGGGCCAACTCAACCATCTCAAGGGCCAACTCACCCACCTCAAGGTCAACAACATACTCGCCCACCTCATGGTCAAATGCACTACTACAATCCACCACAACCACCACCTCAACCACAATCTACAGGAAAATCTTTGGAAGAACTTGTTGCTTCCATGGCTAGAAACACAGATAGTTTCATCACTGAGACAAAAAGCTACATGCAGAGGAATGACACCCACATGCAGAAAACGGATAAGGCCATTGCCAATCTAGAAAATCAAGTGGGACAAATTGCTCAAGCTTTGAGTCAAAGGGAACCTGGTATGATGCCTAGCCAACCAGAGATTAATCCAACTGGGCGTGAGCATGTTCAAGCAGTTACCTTGAGAACTGGTAAGGTAATTGGTGAAATAAATGGTTCTAAAGATTTGATTCACAATGTTGATGACATGCAGGTTGAACAAGTGGCTGAGCCTAAAGAAAAGGATGAAAGCAACAAAGAGAGAGATAAGCAAGCAGCTTCTTCATCCGAGTGGATCCCAAAGCATGAACTTGCAAGAAGGGCAAGAAAGGAGAAGGTAAGTCGTGAACCTACTGACGAAGAAATCTTACGTGCTCCTTTTCCTCACAGGCTTATGAGTTCTAAAAAAATTCAACAAGCCAAGGAAATATTGGAAACCTTCAGAAAAGTGCAAGTCAATATTCCTCTCCTGGATGCAATCAAGCAAATTCCGAGTTATGCAAAGTTCTTGAAGGACCTTTGTACCAACAAGAGGAGATTCCAAGATCATGAAACGGTTGCACTAACGGAAGAAGCTTCTGCTGTTTTGCAAAGGAAGCTCCCTCCCAAATTAAAAGATCCAGGAAGTTTTACAATTCCTTGCATTATTGGAGATAAATTGTTTGACAAAGCTTTACTTGATTTAGGTGCTTCAATTAATCTGATGCCTTATTCTGTTTTTGAAGCCCTTAACTTAGGTGATCTTAAACCAACTTCTGTCAGCATTCAATTGGCGGACCGATCAGTGAGATATCCAAGAGGAATTTTGGAAGATGTACTTGTGAAAGTAAATGATCTCATTTTACCAGCTGACTTTTTGGTGCTAGAAATGGAAGAAGCTCCTATTCCGGGTGCGGATCTTCCATTGATTCTTGGCCGCCCTTTCATGGCCACTGCAGATACTGTGATCAATGTTCGACAAGGAACATTGACAATGACAGTTCAAGGGGAAACAATAAAGTTCAAAGTATATGATGCCTTCAAACTCCCCAATGATGAACATGAATGTTTTCTTATTGATACATTGTGTCATATTGTGCAAAATACATTTAATAGTACTCATGGTACAGATTCATTAGAAAAGGTGTTGACACAAAATCCTCAAGTTGCTGAAATTGTTGATAATGAGTTACTTGAGGCTGTGAAATTCCTTGATGCATGTCCAGCCATACCACGTAAGTACACTCCAAATTTTATACCTTTGCCAGTCAATACTGAAAAGCTTGTTCCTTCTCTTGACAGGGCACCCGAGTTAGAGCTCAAACCATTGCCATCCCACTTGAAGTATGTTTATTTAGGTAAAACAGAGACATTGCCCGTGATTATTGCTAGCAATCTCAATGTGGAAAATGAACAGAAGTTGATGCAAGTGTTAAGAGAACACAAGAGAGCAATTGGTTGGAGTATTGCGGACATCAAGGGCATAAGCCCAACAAGATGCATGCATAGAATTTTATTGGAAATTGATTCCAAACCCACAAAGGATGCTCAACGCAGGTTAAACCCAATCATGACAGAGGTAGTCCGAAAAGAAATTCTGAAGCTATTGGATGTGGGTATAATTTATCCTATTTCCGATAGCAAGTGGGTAAGCCCGGTCCAAGTGGTTCCTAAAAAGTCAGGAATAACTGTTGTAAGAAATGAGGAAAATGAACTTATTCCTTCTCGTGTCAAAACGGGATGGCGTGTTTGTATTGATTATAGAAAATTAAATACCGCCACCCGAAAAGATCATTTTCCATTACCATTTATTGACCAAATGCTTGAACGTCTTGCAGGTCACAGTTACTACTGCTTCTTGGATGGCTATTCAGGATACAACCAAATTGCCATCGCTCCTGAAGACCAACACAAGACGATGAAGTGCTCCACTTCATTGATGTACCTGCTGGGATGCAACACTGAGTTGGGAAGGTAAGTCCCTAAAAAAAAAAAAAATTAAAAATTAAAAAAATTAAAAATAAAAAAAAACGACCGGTCGTTCTTCCATCGCGACCGGTCGCTCTGCGCGAATTGCTGAAGATTTGATTCTGTATAAAAACGACCGTTCGCTTTTGCCTTGCGACCGGTCGCTCATTTGGTGTTTTAAAAAAAAAAAAATTGAATCTGTGAAGAAACGACCGGTCGCTTTTCGCGCAATTCTCTTATTTTGAATCTGTTTCAGAACGACCGGTCGCTTTGCACTTGCGACCGGTCGCTCGTTGCGTTTTTTTTATTTTATTTTATTTTTCTACAACCGCCTCTGTTTTTCTTCTTTTCCCTCTTGTCTCTTCTCACATTTTTCCCTCAAGTATTTCATCAATTCTTGAGAGATTTGCAGTTAGGGTTCCAAGCCGTCCAAGGTAAAGTTTCGTTTCGTTTTTTCTTGTTCTTCCTCTTTGATTTTCTAACTCTAATTGTTTTTCTTATTATTTTTTTTCTTGTTTCTAACTTGTTTTTCTTTTGAATTGTGGCATATTTGTGCATAATTGTGGTTAATTTTTTTGGGTATAATTGTGGCATATTATAAGTTTGGGAAGTGTTTTCAATTCATTAATGCACAATCAGAATTGGGCGTGAATGCTTCTTCTATTTCATAACATGTGATTACATACATACTAGTGAAAATGCGTACAGTAAATTCCTAATCACATGTTCATTGTTGCATTATGCGCCCCCAGAGGCTTCTGCTAATTGCCTCTGTCTGTTCTTGCTTGTAGAATCTGCAGCAGCTCTACATGATCTTCGTTCCTTTTCTGCAGCATCTCTACATGCTGGTTGGCGCTGTAGAGCCGCTTCTGCAGGTCCGCCACCAGAGCTTTCAGGGCCGCCACTTCCTCACTCAGTGCCCCGCACTCTCGTGTTCTCGCCAGTAGGCGCATGCCCAAATTTGTGGCCGAGACCGCGTTGAGCACGGTTAGGTTGTGGGACTCGTCCACTGCCATCTGGTCAGACCTCTGCGCCACATGCAGATGATCTGCAACTGTAAGTCTGCTGACAGTCATGCCCTCCGGCATTACTGCCCTACGCGGCACCACCTCAGAGAAGTTTGAGGCCGAGCCATGGTGGTATGAGGAGTTTGGGAAGATATGGTTTGGAGGAGCCCGTATCTGGGCATTTGGTGGTGCAAGCGACAACTCAAGGTTAAGGTCATCAACAAGCATATCTGGGGATGCCATTGATTTTTCTGTCTGGGCTTTTTGATGGTTTTTCTTGAGTTTGCAGGTTGAAATGCAGGATGCTCCTTCTTTCAACCGAGAAGTGGTTTAAATAGACTTATTCTCATAGGGGAGCCGACACCACTTTGTATTTCCGGAGCAATTTGCGGATGAGTCAAGTTAAACAGGGAAGCATTTCTG
This sequence comes from Prunus avium, assembly GCF_965620075.1. Classification (NCBI taxonomy): domain Eukaryota; kingdom Viridiplantae; phylum Streptophyta; class Magnoliopsida; order Rosales; family Rosaceae; genus Prunus; species Prunus avium. Next base: position 41,198,654 of record NC_142285.1, read on the forward strand.
CTTTCACTTTACTTTCTTTCCCTCCCTGTTTTCTGGTGCATTGTGTTTTGATTTCTTTTTAGTTTGTCGTCTTTGTTTTATTTCCGTTGGGGAAGTGTGCTTTGTTTCTTTTTAGTTTGTCGCATTCCCTTTATTCAAGTTTGGGAAGTGCGTTTTGTTTTTCTTCTTTGTCTTTTGCAACTTTCTTTTCTTTTATTTCCGAAAACGAGAAATTGAAAAAAAAAAAAAAAAAAAAAATTCACCGAAAGGCAAAGACAAACAGGCACACCAATAATACACTAGAATCATTTTTTTCCAGTGCTCGGTGTCTCGACCATAGGACCCTTGAGTTTAGCCCTTTGGCTATCCACTTCCGGGGCTTCACGCACAGCCTCTTGGGGCTCATCACTCGAGCTCCCAAAGATTGCATTCTTAGCTTGAGCGTAACCACTCTCGCGGTCTGTTTTCTTGCGTTTTCCCGGTCGGTCTATGTCCTCCAGCTGCTTTCTCATGTCATGGGCGTAAACACTTACCATCTTTGAGAGATTTTTGTTCTCTTCCCGCAACGCCTCCAGCTGGTGTCGATTCACCTCTAGTATCCTTGCCCTTTCTGTTTTTAAACTTTTAATAATACTCTGGCACTCTTCCACCATACTTCGCTCCGCCGCCAACTGACCTCTTAGCACCTCCACCTCATGGGACTTCGCAAGTAGGCGATGACCCACACTTGCGACTGTTGCGGTGCTTTGCACGCTTAGTGCCAGAGCATCGCTCACGACCCTGTTGTCATCCCTTGATCCCAGCACCCGTATATCCTTGGGAGTCACTAGATTTCTAGCAACTCCAAGGGCAACATCGTTGTCCAGCAGTATCGAGTCATTCACTGTCACGTGCCCCCGTGCAGAGGCAAAGTAGGGCATCCACACTGGTGCCACTGCTTGGCCCCGAGTCTGAGTCGGTGGAGCTAGGTTGAGATCCAGCGAGAATGGGTAGGAAGAAGCCATTTGAACTTTCTTTTCTTTTGTTCTTTCTTTTCTCTGTTGTGTGTTTCTGCGTTTGTGTGTTTTTTCCCAACTCTTTCTCTTCTTCTTTTATAGAGTTAGTTTCTTTGTAACCCTAGACACTGCGCTTCTGCGTTTTGCGCGGCCCTTACGGCCTATCCCCTTAGGTCACCTCACCTGGTCCCCAACCCCTTTAATTACAGTTCCGCCTTTCAGCACTTTTGAGAAACGAAAGTCGTCACACCTTCCTATGAAGCCAATAATTCTGGCTTGGGACCGTGAGAGAGACCTCTGCTTGTCGACACGTCTCTCACTTTGTATCCCGTGACTCACAGGTGCCGAGACTTCAGGGCCCACTTTTTCTATTTTACTGAGTCCTCGCTCTTTGTGCTTCTGACTTGGTTTCCTTGTTTTATTTACTTTCTTCGCTTTTGGGCTTTCGTTTGGGTTGGGCTTTCTTTTGGTTTGTGCGTTTCTTTGGGTTGGATTTCTGCATGTGTAAGACTGTTGTTAGGGCTTACTGTTTTATTTGTTTCTGTTTGGTTTCGTTTTTGTTTTTGTTTTTGCAACCGTGTTGTAGTTGTTTTTCGTGTTTGTTCTTGTATTTACTTGCTTTATTCCCTTTAATTCTTGTTATAACGTTGTTGGTGCCTGAATTCTTTAACATTGAGGACAATGTTTGTTTCTAAGTTTGGGAAGGGATAGCAAGTCTTTTTCGTTTCACTTAAATTCTTACTTTCTTTTATTTTGTTTTCTTTTCTGTTTTGAGTCTTTTTTGTTCTTAAGTCACTTTCCGGACATATATGATGAGATTGTGATGAATGTTTAAATGACTTGATTGAAAATGCTTTAAAAAAATAATAATAATTTGTTATTCACTAAATGGCATCGTTCTAGCATGATATGTTTGAAACCCTCTACGCACTTGCCATTTGTTTCATAATTCTCTAGTTGAGGGACTTGCATGATCCAAAGAATTGTATCAAGCATGAATTAGACTTGTATAACCATATAATGTGAGCTTTGAGCCTTGTGCTTCAATTCATGAGTGTTATACACATATTCCACTTTTCTTGTCATCTGAGTTGTTGTTTGATCTCATTATTCATTGATTTGGTTGAGCACTTAAAAGTTACTCATTCTTGTGCAATTTCATTACATGACATTTGAGAAATGATATTAAGGCCCTCTTTGGACCGTTTGTGCCTTTCAAGCTAACCCTATGCATGCTTAAGCATGATTTTTCCATTGTTAACCACCTTGAGCCTATATGTATGCCTTTTCTTTCAAGTAACCAATTATTACTTCTAGCCTTAGCCTGAAAAACAAGAATTGACCTTTCTAAGGAACTCGTGAGCTTTAATTTAGATGTGTTTTTCATGCTAAGTTTGGGAAGTTTGTTATTACATTTCGAAAAAAAAAAAGAGAAAAAATAAAAATAAAAATGAGTACCTCACTCAAAGGGTGAAAGAAAAGAGAAAAGTCGTGGTTAAGTGGCAATGGTCTCAAATTCAATTCCATGTTTCTTGGTTGTTCGAATGGAAGGAAGGAGTGTGAATCGTAATTAGTGGAGGTATAAGGCTTTGTGGTCTATTTGATCACCAAAAAAAAAAAAAAAAAGTGAAAATCTCAAGCGTGATGTTTCAAAGTCTTTTAGTCAACGATTATATGCTCTTACATTGTGAGTTCCTTGGACTTTGTTGTATCCATATCCTTCATTTCTTACTCACCTTACACCCTTAGCCCCATTACAACCTATAATAAAGACCTAAATTGATCCTAAATGTCATGTGGTTTATTTGCACACTTTTTTCAGCTTTTAAGTGTTTAGCATCCTTCTTGAGATCATATTCATGCATGTTTTTCATCTTGCTAATTTTGAGTTAAGTCCCGTATGGTTTAACTCTATTCTCATATTTACTATTGAGTGATGCATTGTAACCCTCTTCCGAGTGATTCATTTGTGAGAGGACAACTTTGGTGAGATTTGAAGTTACATTTGTGCTTGGTATGATTTTTGAAGTTGTGTGAAAACTGAAATTGGAGAATGAGTTCAATTTGGCCATCACACTACTACACTTGAGCATGTTGTGTTCTGAACTTTGCTGCCTTGTGAATGATGTCTAAACTGAGTTTTTTCTTGTGAAAACTTTTGAGTCAGTTGCATAAGTCACTCTCTCTTTGGAAAGTGTTCGGAAAGTTTTGTTTCGAGTCTTGTTTTAATTTCTGTTTTGCTCGAGGACTAGCAAAAGATAAGTTTTGGAAGTTTGTTCGGTTCATTTTTACACATGATTTTTCATGTTATTCACCCACTATTTTGAGTTAGTTCTTGACATTTTATAGCTTTTTACTCCTTTTTTGTGTTTTAATAGGTTTTACTTTGGTTTGTATGAAAATGAGCTAAAAGTGCATTATTTGATATAAATTCTGTTTTTGTTCATTTTCGTAGGTCAACTTCGTGGCCTTGGATCAGCATGTTCCGGTCCTTGGATGAGGTGATGATCTTCATAAGACTTGTTCCAATGGATGTTGACTACAACATATCCAAATTTGAGCTCCATTGGATAAGTATTGCCTATCCAACCAATCCAGCATGTTACCACAGCTCTGGAAATCCGAGTTGGCCAGTTTTCACCTCCACTTAGTGTGATCTTACTTCTACTTGTTACCATGCCTTTCGTAACAATATTTTACTTTAGTTAAGTGGAATTTTCTGAGAGTATATTTGTGAGGACAAAACTTCATCATGAGAGGAGACAAGAAAACAAAGGCAAAAGTGTGCCATGATGAAAAGGAGGAGAGAGAGGAGCATAGAGAGGAATCAATTGACTTTGGGGCAGCAGCTAGGCAAGGGATCATTCATTCAGTTTTTATTACAATTTGCAGAGACTTTCTAAAAGCTGGGAGCTAGAGAGCTAGAGGAGGAAGACAAAGTCATCCAAGCAAGAAGTGGAAGAGATTTCCACCATTGAAGACCTTGAGCTTCCACCTTCACAAAAGCTGTAACTTCTTTCTAGTTTTATTTCGAATTTGTGTTTGAAATGATTATGAGGAACTAAACTCCATAGCTAGGGCTTAGGTTGAAGCCCTAAACATGAATACCTTATTGTTTTGATGCTTGAGTGTATGAATTTCTAGATATTGTTGATGAATTCCAATTCACCAAATTAATCTATCCTTGATGTATGTTCTTCTTTGATTGATCACCTTTGAAAGCATGCTTCTTGAGATTGTTGGGATTATGTGTATCCTCATGTTATCCTAAGCAATAAATGGATGAAGTAAGAATCATCCATGTGAATTGGTTTCTTGAATACCTAATGTAAACATCATGCTATTAGGATTCTTGTGATGTTCATATTCTCTTTGAACTTAATGGGTTCTCCTTGTAATTGAATCGAAGTACGAACCATACCTAGGTTCGGTTATGAGGAGGGCACAAGTATTGTAGCACGAACCATGCACTTTACGTATATTAGAGAGAATCAATGCGTCTTGAGCCACGACCCATGGTCTTGATTGCGAACATCTTCATCAACACGTTTAGAGTTCATCACTTGAGTATTCATGAACTTGGATAGAATTGTTTAGGGTGGATTCCGAAACCCTAGTGTTTGTTACATTTTGATTTCACATCTTGATAATTCATCTCTTCCATTCTCATTTAAATTCGAAGTCCATTTACTTACATGCAATAGAAATAGATCACTTGAACCAAATCAAAACCCCCCCCCCCCCCCAATGTGTGTGTGAGTTGCGTGTTTGACACATTACGTGTCTTTGTTATTGAATTTTATTTCTTTCTGTAATTATTTTGGACTTTTGGTCCGCGTTGTGTTCTTCCATTTTCTGTGCTGAATCCAACCGTATAAAGAACGTGAATTTTGGACGTACGGTTGGAAAGTTATAGGCAAAACACTGGATAGAGGTCGAAACTGAAAAACAGAGAAAACGAATCTGCCCAAAAACGACCGGTCGCTTTTACCTGACGACCGGTCGCTTTTACCTGACGACCGGTCGCTTTTACCTGACGACCGGTCGCTTTAGCACTGTTCATAGGTGATAAATGGGTGATAAAAGGGTGATAGAAAATGCTGTTTGTGTTTTTGTTTAGTTTTCTTGTGTTGTTTCATTTCTTTTACACTTCTTTACTCATTTTTAGTTTCCATTTTGCATTTGTGGTGTGTCAATTAAGTGTTCTTTACGTACTCAAATTAGAACTTATAGGGAGCCGACAAGTTCTTCGTGGGATCGACCCCGTACTTACATAATCTATACTTCATTAGATTCGTGCACTTGCGGGTATTTTTAATTGGTTGTTTGCACATTAATTTGTGTCCTCTTAGGAATGCAACACTACCCCCGGGTCCGGGGCGTGACATTGAATCACGCCTAATCTATTGATAATAACAAAGAAGACAGCTAACACAGCTTCCCTTAAACAATACTATATAGTTTGGATCCTATATTTGGATGAGGAAGAAGCCATTTGGAACCCTGAATATAGCCAAGGTTGATGAAAGATTTGGCTTCTGCATCGCTTAACTTTTTGGTGTAGCATGCTTTCCCGCTTATGTTTGACCCTGGACCCGAATTTTGAAACTCTCCATAGAACATATGGTTGCAAAAATTACCACATATATATATGTAAATAAAAACACATGGATCCAAGAATAATAGAACATTTTAGAAGAAAAAAACTTATAATGAAATTGCTTACTTACTTGGAACGTTCAGGGTGGCCGAAGTCGCTCCATCATTCAGGACAACGTTGGCCATGTCGGTGTAGGCAAACACCACGGTGGGGCTGCTCCCCCAAGCCCTGCCCAAGTATGTACCCTCACATATGTATTGTCAGTTATTTTGCAGTGCACAAATGAAAATCCATTATCCTCCGAAGCACTCTCTCTTTGTTGTGCCGTTATTACAATCATATTCCGTTTTGGACATGTATCTCAGTGTTCTACATCAAAATATATCTGTCACGCCCCGGACCCGGGGGTAGGTGGAAACCCCGCGCCCGGTGTGTGAGTAAAATAAAATAAAATACAAAGAAATACAAAGAAAAGTTTAAAATAAACTTATGTTATAAAAATAGTTCCCAAAAATCTTACAACTTTACAATAAATAAATAAAGCTTTATCACTCTCATCTAATTTAGCCTGAACTGGTTTAGTCCTTGTCTTGCCCACTAATTCATCTGAAAAATTAAACATGGTGAGGGATGAGCAACCACCGCTCAGTGAGTAGATTATGTAATATGCCAGTCAAGCAATGCCGTTTTACACACTCTAGAAAATATAATGAAAAGATACACCAATCCAGATCATATCACATCATCCCTTCATATCTCGGTTATCCTTCATAGCATGTAACCAACCACGTGATCCCTATATTGGCTTCACTGCCCTATGTCCCCGTGTGGTACATCTATCCCTCGGATATTCCAACATTGAAGTTCTCATGTTCCATGAATAATACATACTTCATATTCCAATCAATATATATATATATATATAGTGTGAAAGATTGCACCAAATTAGACATGCTTGACTTGAAATAGAGAGATATTTGTAAATAGAATAAATCCACGATAATTCATGGTTTTCATATTTTATCACAAAATAAGAACTTTTAGAACACATTACATAAACCACTCACCTCGCTAATGAGAAACCTTTAAATAAATTGGCAAGACAACCTATCTACCTATCTTCATATATTACCACTCAAACCACTCTCTCTCTCTCTCTCTCTCTCTCTCTCTCTCTCACGTTGCAAGTTTGTTATCTTTGGAAGTAGTAGTAAATAACTTGTAAGCTTCCTATTTATACTAGAATAAAGTCGGCAATAAAACACTTCCTATTGGATGGGTTGATGGCGGTTGATTTATACTTCCTAACCAAGTAATATGTAAAACAGATAAGGAAGAATGTCTTTATCTCTTCCAATTCCTCTAATCCTATTCTTATCTTCTTGGTGAGTTGGCTAGCCTTACTACTTAATAGGTTTCTACTTTGACACGTAATAACAAGAGCTATTTTAAAACATATACATGTATATAATAGAACAAGGTATATATAGTAGAATAATATATGTAATAAAATAAGATATAAATATTTATTAAAAAAATACATAAAACAATATAGATTTAACTATCTATGTTATGAACTAACTATGTAACAAAATATTTAATTTCCCAAAATATAATATATATATATATATAATTAAGATATAAATATATTTAAAAATACAGGGTTTCACAATATCATATCATTTAGTGTCACAACTTAAGTTAATAAATGAAAATTTAATTAGAACAACATTAAAAAAATAATAATAATAAACACTACAACACATAAAGTTAACGTAAGCAAACAAATGATTTGAACTCGGAGAAATTATTGTATGGTACTGGGAGGCATGATTATACATACCAAGTAGAGAGATTTTCCTTTTCCGAAGATGAAATCTACGGTGCCTTGAATGTAGCAGTCCTTGAAGAAATGCAACCCCTTGTAATAATAAAGAGTGTCCTGAAATCCAAAAAATTTGCAATTGTAGAAGGATGCCTTGTCCCCGGAGATCTGCAATGCAATTGCCTGTGCATCCGGCCTTATCCCATCTGGCTCCGACGCTGAATTCTGCAAAATTAATTGAAACCAATCCATGAGACCATGATACATACATTACTGTAATTAATCATCATCATTAGAATATAATAATGATCTAAGTCTAATTAACAAATTATTTAATTCATAATTACATACCGTGACGATAATGTTAGCAGCCCTAAAATAGTCAGATTCCACAATCAATGTGCCACTATAGACAATCCCATACTTCTGAGCCGTGCCATCAAACGTCACAAATGGTTTATTTTGTGGAATTTTGATTTTCTCGTTGTACACTCCACCTCCAATGTACACAACCACACGCTTGGTGTTCCTCTCAGGGATGCTGTTAATGGCTTCCGTGAGGGTTTTGAAGTTTCCACTTCCATCTTTCATGACCTTGATGAGTTTTGGCCCATCCTCAGCCGTCACAATGGTGGCATCAAGCGTGCCCTTGCGTTCTGTTAACGGCTACACGTTGTTATCGAACCAGCTGCTGACTTGGGAACCATCGACAGGTATTGGTGTCAAATCGTCGGCAACCACGGTGGTACTAGCAGCGAGGAGAATTGTTATAATTATAAACCCAGCTGCATGCATCATTTTTCCAGCAATCTGTTATCGCGAAGGCTGCCTCAAAGTTTCAGTGGAATCACACACAAATCTAATCAGAGTTCTTCCAATATATACCCTTACTACTACTATATCCTAGTCATATACCCACCTACTTTTAAATCTTTACTGAAAACCCAAATTTAAAATAAGTTGCTATGTAAGATAGATTAACTAAATTACATTATATACCACCTAGCTTCATATTTTATTTATAATTTCTTTTCAAACATGTCATTAACTACCTTAATTATAATTAATACTCCCTATTAATAGCATATGAATCACCCCATTTATTTTGGTTGGCATTCCCTCTACACATCGCCAATCCCTAAAATTTCAAACAAACAAAAAATCCCTAAATTACATATCCAATAAATAATATACCTATAAAAAAACTATAAATATGTATATAATATAGGTACTTTATTTTTAAAAAAAAAAGAAAAAAAAAAAAGGATCTGTCACTTTGTAATTGAAATTTATGTAAATGTTTTTATGAATTAAAAATAGGTATATTATTTACAAATATTTTTTTTTTGTCAGAAAATAAGTATGTTGTGTAATTGAAATTTCTGCACATTTTTCATAAATTAAAAATAGGTACATTCTTTATTTAAAAAAATAGGTGTGCTATTTATAGGTACGAAAAATAGGTATATTATTCATTAAAAAAGGGTGGAAAAAATAGGTACAAATAATAGGTACATTATTTTATGCTAAAACTTCATAGGTATAGTAAATGTTTCTTCAAACATTCAATAGGCCCTAAACCATGACTTTTTTAGATACTGAATATTTTTTTTTTTTTAAAGAAAAACTTGCCCTAAAAATTCCTAAATTTAAGCCAATTTAAAACACCATTTTCCTATCTAAAAACACACTATGACATTGAATTGCAACAAATAAGTTCAAAGTATATTCAACATAATCAATGGAGAAAACAACAATTGCAAATATGTAGGGGTATTTTGGGAATCTGAAAATTACAAAAAATCAGATTTTGAGCTTGATAAGGTAACATGATGAGGTGGATCCTAGTCATGGGTATTTACTTATAAAAAAAAAATGGGTTTTATTAATAGGAACAAAAAGTGATGAATTGTAGTTAGGAAAAATTCAATTTAGAGGGGGTAAGCCAAATTTCCTAATCTAAAGTAAGCTAGGCATAATATATATATATAGGTAGTACTATGAGCCGGAAATCCTGATTCAACCAGGAAGCATAAGGAAAATCTAGTTAACAAAGGAAAAACAAACCAAATCCAAATGGGAAAGCAACTAAAGCACAAAATTACCAAACACTTAAAGTTTCCTAAACCAAATCCTGTTTTGTTTTGGTATGTGTTTGTTTGGGTACTTATGAGCGAGAGGGTTTGGTTATATAGTCCATGATGTATGAGTGAATAAACCACAATGCATGATTATAGGGATTCACTCCAAAATATGTGAGAGCTTCTCTCGCACATTTTGATTTCTACTTCTCATTAATATGAGGTTGCTGTTCCTTGCAATTTCAAATTCACCCTAAATTTGTAGGGTCCTCTTATACAATTCAAGTCCACCCTTACAATTCGAAGACTACAGACACATACCCTAGGCCCTGTTCAAGCAGACCATTTTAAAAAATGCGAGTCACGTAGTTTTATATTTGATTCATAACGTAGTTTTATACTACATAGGGGTTGGATTTGTCTAAAACCGGAACTGATACTTGATATGTTTTTTCTTTTGCAAAAATTTGAAAGAGGTGAAGTTTTTGAGTTATTTACACCAACACCCCTTGAGGTTTTCAATGTTTTCATGAGGTTTTCAATGTTTTCATGAGGTTTTAAAAATTACACGAACACCCCCTGAGGTTTCAATTTGTTTTCACAAAACCCCTTTTCATTGATTCTACATCCAAAAATTTGATGATTTCATACATAAAAACTTTTGCAAATAATAAAATTAACCTAAAAAATGTATGTGCAATCTAATCTTAAAGGCTAACTTTGTCATTTGAAGAAATTTTGTATATAAAATCATCAATTTTTGGACGAAAAATCAATAGAAATGGATTTTGTGAAAACAATTTAAGACCTAAGGGATGTTCATGTAATTTTAGAAACCTCAGGGGGTTTTGTGAAAACATTGAAATTAACTTCAGGGAGTGTAGATAACTCTGAAGTTTTAAGGGAGATAGATACACACTTTGAAAAATGCATGACTAATTTCTTCTGTGAAAATTAAAATGCGGTCCATTTTTTATTTTGTTAATGTGTCTTTTGTACCAATCAAATAGACAAATGTAGCTAGCTCAAATTGTATAGCGAAAGATCTTTAGAAATGCTTATTGATTTTATACATTGCTATATAGCTAGCTCATGTACATTTTGCATTAGGCGTGCGTGTGTTTCGCTCAATCTATAAACATATACATATATCTACACTTCTGGATTTGGAGGAGGAAGCAGCCATTTGGAACCTTGAATATAGCCAAGGCTGAGGAAAGGTTTGATTTGTTCCCCAGTCAGCTGTTTGGTGTATTTTACTCTCCCAACCATACTTGAACCTGGACCCGAACACTTGTATTCTCCATAGAACACGGTGCTGAATATAACAACAAATACAAAAAAATATTGAAACTATTAATTAACTCTCAAAACCATTCAATCATATGAGAATGCTTAATTAATTAGTGTGTTTTAATTTGCTTACCTGTCACGTTCGGGACGGTTCTTGTTGTTCCAGCCGACTGGGGTGATGACCTCGGACATGCTGGTGTAGGCAAAGACCACCCTGGGACTGGTCCTCCAAGCTCTGCCCAAATACGTGCCATTTCCAGTCCCAGTTATGTTGCAGTGGACAAATGAGTATCCAGTATCCTCTGAAGCTAAGTCCCTTGCTTGTGCTGTTATCACTGTCATTTCATTATTCCCCAGCACATGTAACTCAGAGTTCTGCACCCATTAATTAACTAACCATCAAAACCATGACATAATACGTAGACAACAAACAGCTGAGTTATAGTGAAGAGTTAGTCGTATACATAGTGTTTCTCACACAACATGTACGTGAAATTCACTATTATAAGAAGATACTTGCATATAGCGATTTGATTTGTAAAACATGTAGGCATAGTTAACAAAAGCTCCTTTACAAGTTTTCCTTTTATTTAGGAATTATAGGGAGAGTTTGGGTGGCATTACCAAATAGAGAGACTTTCCACTTCCAAATATGAAATCCACGGTGCCTTCAATAAAGCAGTCCTTGAAAAAATGATTGCCTTTGCCCCTGTCATCACAAAGTGTGTCTTGGAAACCAATCAACCTGCAATTGAACAAGGCTGACTTGTTACCCGACACCCTCAATGCCAATGCCTGTTCTCCCACTCCTTTTCCATCTGGCCTTGGCGAAGAGTTCTTCACACAACCACAAATCAATGTAAATTATAAGGAAATAAAAATATTAAAAGAAAGTTAATAAAAAAAATTATTGTGTGTGATGATAATATCACGTGTCATGAAACATTTCTAACAAACGTGAGACATTTACATACCTTAATAATAAGGTTAGCTGCCACGAAGTAGTCGGATTCGGCAATCACTGTGGCACTGTCCACAGTTCCATACTTTTTGGCTGTGCCAGCAAAGGTCAAAGTTGGCATATTTGTTGGAGAGCCATAAAATGTAACAAATGGTTTATTCCGTGGAATTATGATTTTCTCATTGTACACTCCGCCTCCAATGTACACAATAACACGTTTGGTATTGCCAGCCGGAATGCTATTAACGGCGTCAGTGATGGTCTTGAATTGTCCACTTCCGTCTTTCTTGACCTTGATGACCTTTTGACCTGCCTCAGCCGTTGCAAGGGCAGGGTCAAGTGTGCCATGCCGTGCTGTGTATGGCTTCACGTTGTTATTGAACCCCGTGTTGACTTGGGAGTGGTCGGCTGGTACCTGTGTATTATAATCTGCCATGGCTACGGTGGCGGTGAGGAGAATTAATGTAGTGGTTAGAGCTGCATGGACGCACATGCATGTGTTTTTTGGGGCCATTTTTTGAATTCTTTGGTGTTTAGATATAAGGCTTTGATTTTATAGTCCACTATGCAAAAGCTGGTTAAGGCACAGTGCATATTGAGTGGGATTAATCCTATATTGGTGGGTTTTGGAGAGCTTCTCGCACATTTTGGTTTCTAATTAGGGGCTTATGTTCATTGAGATTTCAGTCAGGCATTTTGTATTAGCTGAATAACAAAAAAGCACTAGCTGTAACTAGCTCTACAGCTTAATTTGGAAAGGCATAAGAGGAAATTATTGTGGTATTATTAAGAGAGTTCACTTTGCCATCACATATAAAATCCCAGTTACACCCTTGATTATTAAGGATAGTCACACATTCGCAACAGCGAAACCACCCTTAGACTAGGTTGGGCTCCACACGAGTAGAAATATCGAGAAAAATAGGGATTTAGCTCTAATTTTACGAAGTTCACCCCATTTAGTGAAAGCTCACATCATTCTAGAAAAAATTAGTCCTCTCAAACCTAACATAGATCCTTTAGCGGGGGAAAAAAAGGGGAGTAAAAGAGTTGACAATTAATCTTGTTGATAGGTTGACAATATTATTATATTATATAAGAGCATTTTTGCTCACCACTTTTAACCTAATGTGTATTTTCGTCACTATTCTCAAGACTTGATGCACGTGCTAAAATATGAATAGAAATTTAGTGAAATACCCATTCCTAGACATAAAACTATAAATATACCATATACCATTCATTATATATAAACACACCAAAAATCAACAATTGTATATTTTTTAATTTAATTAATAAGATCAAATACCTTTATTACCCTTTTTAGCATTAAATTAGTTTCGGATCTCGTTTAGAATCTATAGAATGCAGAGAACATTAAAATTCAACAAAACCACTCCCTGAGGTTTGAAGCCTCAAGCCCCTCTCCTCCTTCAAACCCACATCTCTCCTCTGTTCTCTCCCTTCTTCCCTCTCTCTGCCTTCAAAGTAAACCAAACAGTCTCAGAGCCATGGACCAACACAAGACTGACGACAATCTCCGTTACGTCGGTGGCCTCACACGTGTTCTCGCCGCCGATGCCTCCATTTCTTTTCCAGGTTTGTTCCATCTGCTTCAATTCATTATTTTCCTTTTCATTTTTTCTTAATTTACTTGAATTTTGACTCGATTTCAGTTTCTTCGTTCAATTTGGTGCTAATTTCCATTTTTTCGATATGAACAGAGCTAATGGTTAAGCTCGCAGAGTTCTGTGGCTACTCTGTAGATTTGAGGTGTCAATTGCCAGACGAAGGCTTTCAGAACGCCGACGCCGGTGGTGATTGCGAGAAGAACGAAGATGAAGACGATTTCTCGTTCACCTGCACCAATCCCGACGGATCGCCAATTTCCACCGACAATATATTCCAAAATGGCTAGATCCGTCCAATGTTCCCGATTTTCAACCAGGATCTCCTATTCGCCGATGCCGACTACGACGATACTTCCAGAGCCAAAGGTGCTGCCGCTTCGTCTTCCTCTCTACGGTCGCCATTGAAGAAGCTCTTTTTTGAAGAGCTGGATACGCCGACCTCGGCAACGTCGTTTTACAACTCAGGAGGTGAACTCGGGTCCTGATCCATGAGATCAACGCATCTGATGTATGTATTTTCACAGTTTATTCTTATGATGATTTCTCATTTCAGTATTTTCTAGTGTTTATTGTAGACTTATTTCCTTTGAGGAAATAAAAAAGGAGATTGAAGTTTCTTTATTAGTATCCAGGCACACATGCTTGTAGAATCGCAACACATTCTTGATGAACTGTTTGAGTGTTTGTGTGTTTCTAAAATCATACTAGAGATAGTACCATATTAGCAGTCATGATGTCTAGTACCCTTCTAATACAGACATTGCTGTCACGTTCTGCTTATGTGAGTGATGCTATGATAGGCATAATCCTTGCTATCTAAATGCTTGAAAATTAAACTCAGCTTTATGTTCTCTGGCTGAGGCTGACTGAAGTTCAACAAAATAGTAGTCTGGTCTGGTGGATCCATACGCTATAAGATCAATTATTATAGTGATAACCGTGAAAATTCTCCAGTAGGTATAATGAACAGCATTGCAGCCTTAGCAGCAGATGGGTTCAAAGATTTATTTTAGCAAGAGTATCATATTGTATGTATAATACAATTGTCTTCTTGCGTTTGGCTTTTGGGAATTGATTAAGATTTTAACATTTTAAAACTAAATCCTCAATGGCCAAGAAGGATGTGCATAATTAAAAGGATTAATTAAGGTTTTGACGCTTAGCAGAATTGGGGGAAGATTTATTTTGAAATCATTGAGGTCATTAGGCCAAGTCTGTTACGTTCATGGAGTGTATAATTATTTTTGTTATTGCTGAATTGGAGGTAATTTATTGGATTTTCTGATTTCGTTCTAATTTGTACTTAGATATTCATTTGAGTTTTAAATTGTGATTTTAATTTCTTTTTGTTTATAATTTGGATTGATTTCAGATTCTGTTTGGTTGTGGATTTGCTGTTTGAGATGTGGTTAGAAATTTGTGATATTCGATTTGGTTTTTATATTAATTGAGGTCTGCTTTTTCAGTTGAATTTGAGTATATTCGTGTTTTTTCTATTTATCACTGTACACTGCTTGTTTGCTATGAAATCCTATTTCTAATGCATGTCTACCAATGTAAAGTTCCAGTATAGGGTAATAACACTGCTTGTTTGCTATGAAATTACCACTGTAAAGTTCCAGTATAGGGTAATAACACTGCTTGTTTGCTATGAAATCCTATTTCTTATGCATGTCTACCACTGTAAAGTTCCAGTATAGGGTAATAACACTGCTTGATTGCTATGAAATCCTATTTGTAATGCACGTCTACCACTGTAAAGTTCCAGTATAGGGTAATAACACAGCTTGTTTGCTATGAAATCCTATTTTTAATGCACGTCTACCAATGTTATTACCACATACTGGAACTATATAGTGGTAGACATGCATTACAAATAGGATTTCAGAGGAAACAAGCAGTATTAATACCCTATACTAGAACTTTACAATGGTAGACATACATCAAAAATAGGATTTCAGAGGAAACAAGCAATGTTATTACCCTATATTGGAACTTTACAACCATTAATAAGAAATTTCAGTAAACTAGCGACTAAAATAATGATAGTAAGCAGTTAGTGCAATAGTGAAATCCAATATAGTTTCAAGATTTTGTCCTTGATTCGAATTTAAAATACTGTTATTACCCTAGACTGGAACTCTATAGCAATTAATCAAAATTACAGTGTAGGTTTGGTTTGTAAATGTCTTACCTTTGAAGTGTTTTCTTGTTGAAATTGTTCTATGAAATTTTGTCTTGGTTTTGTAGGTGGAGGACAGTGTGTGGTGTTTGTTTTTTAAAGTAGATCAAGCTTGGTGGTGGTTATGGAGTTTCGGTTTCGAGAGATGAAGAAGACACTTTGATGAAGACGGTGACTGAAGGGACGTTTGGCAGAGATGGTTAATTGAAGTCGCAGGCTGGAAGTTACGTTTTTGTTTTTTTTTTAGTTTTGAACGAAATTATGGTTTTGGAGATGGTAAAATCTTTGGGCGTTTTTATAAGTTTGGGCTGGGGTTGTTTTGGGTGCTTTTTGAGTTTTTTTTCTATTGGGCTTGTTAGTGGCAGTGCTTGTAATTTATTGGAACTTCAACACTAATTTGTTATTTAATAAATGGGTTTTGGGTGTGTTTATAAAGTGTTTTCCATATGGGGTTTTTTTATAATTTCAGCACCCATTTTGGGTATATTAGTGAAGCTCCCAAATATGAATATGGGTTTGAATATGTTCAGGTTCTTATTTTATTCTTCTCCATAATGAGGTATATATAAGAGTTTACATGAGTGCTTTATAAGGAATTAGATCTAGTAAAGGATTAGGAAAATATCTCCTAATTATACAATGATTTGACAACTATATAAAATAGGAAAGTAAATCCCTTAATTAACCAAAGGAAATAAATCTATAAAATAGGAAAGTAAATCTCCTAATTAATCAAGGAAATAAATCTCCTTGATTAATTAGGAGACTCACTTCAACACTCCTCCTCAAGTTGGTGCATATACGTCACAAATGCCCAACTTGGTAAGTGAGTCAAGAAATTCATAGCACCCAAGTCGATAATCCATGCAATTCAGGCAGAGTCTTTGGCGACCGGTCGTTTTCTTCGGGCGTCCGGTCGTTTGCTTCAGGTGACCGGTCGTTTTCTTCGGGAGACCGGTCGCTTTCTTCGGGAGACCGGTCGCTTGCTTCGAGCTACCGGTCGGTTTGAAACAGCTTCTCTGACTACCAGTTGCTTTCCACTGGCTACTGGTAGTTTTGAAGCAGATTCTCCGTGTTCGAAGAACTAAGGGGGGGCCGGTCGCTTTCCACTGGTGACTGTTGCATTCCTAAAAGGACACAAATTAATGTGCAAACAACCAATTAAAAATACCCGCAAGTGCACGAATTTAATGAAGTATAGATTATGTAAGTACGGGGTCGATCCCACGAAGAACAGTGCCCCCGGTCGTGAACAGTGATGACCGGTCGTTTTTGGACAGATTCATGTGAGACCGGTCGCCTGAACAGTAACGACCGGTCGTTTTTGGGCAGATTCGTTTCTCTGTTTTTCAGTTTCGACCTCTGTCCAGTTTTTGACCTATAACTTTCCAACCGTACGTCCAAAATTCACGTTCTTTATACGGTTGGATTCAACACAGAAAATGGAAGAACACAACGTGGACCAAAAGTCCAAAACAATTACAGAAACAAAGACACATAACATGTCGAACACGCAACTCACACACACATTTGGGGGGGGGGGGGGGTTTGATTTGTTTGAAGTGACCTATTTCTATTGCATGAAAGTAAATGGACCTTGAAATTAAATGAGAATGGCAGAGATGAATTATCAAATTGTGAAATTAAAATGTAACAAACACTAGGGTTTCGGAATCCACCCTAAACAATTCTACCCAAGTTCATGAATACTCAAGTGATGAACTCTAAACGTGTTGTTGAAGATGTTCGCAATCAAGAACAGTACGAGTGGCTCAAGACGCATTGATTCTCTCTAATGTACGTAAAGTGCAGTACGAGTGCTACAATACTTGTGCCTTCCCTATAATCGAATCTAGGTGTGCTTAGTACTTTGATTCAATTACAAGGAAAACCCATTAAGTTCAAAGAGAATATGAACATCACAAGAATCCTAATAGCATGGTGTTTACATTAGGTATTCAAGAAACCAATTCACATGGATGGTTCTTACTCCATCCATTTATTGCTTAGGAAAACATGAAGATACACATAATCCCAACAACCTCAAGAAGCATGCTTTCAAAGGTAATCAATCAAGGAAAACACACACAAGGATAGATTAATTTGGTGAATTGGAATTCATCAATTGTTGTCAAGAAACCAATTCACATGATGCTCACTTAAACAAGTTCAATCATTTGTTGCTAATTAGAAATTATGTTCTTGGTTATCTTACACAACTTCTCAACTTTAGCTACATGCATACAACCTAAGGTGATTAAGCAAACACATATCATAAGATTCAATTAGTGAATGGGGTTCATCAACAACATCTAGAAATTCATACACTCAAAGCATCAAAACAATAAGGTATTCATGTTTAGGGCTTCAACCTAAGCCCTAGCTATGGAGTTTAGTTCCTCATACTTATTTCAAATACAAACTCAAAACAAAACTAGAAAGAAGTTACAGATTTTGTGAACATGGGAGCTCAAGGTCTTCAATGGTGGAAATCTCTTCCACTTCTTGCTTTGTTGCCCTTGTCTTCCTCCTTGAGCTCCCTAGCTCCAAGCTTCATCTCCAGCTCCAAAATCTCTGCAAAATTATGGAATGATTCTTATTGCAATGGCTGATGCTCTTTGCACTCCTCTCTCCTCATTTCCAGCTTTTCCAAAATATCTTTTAATATAAAACAATTACTTTTGTTAAAGCCTTAAGCCTTGTCTCCTTGCCATGATGGGCTCTTTTGTTATTGTCTTCACCAAGATGCTCTTTGTTTCAGATAATATCTCTCATTTACTAAGGTAATTTCTTGTTACCAAGTGTTATGGTAACAAGAAGAATCAAGGTGACACAATGGAGGTAAAAGCTGGTCAATTTCGGATTTCCAGAGCTGTGGTAACATGCTGGATTGGTTGGATAGGCAATACTTGTCCAATGGAGCTCAAATTTGGATATGTTGTAGTCAACATCCATTGGAACAAGTTTCATGAAGATCTTCACCTCATCCGAGCACCAGAGCATGTTGATCCTAGGCCAAGAAGTTGACCTACGAAAATGAACAAAAACAGAATTTATAACCAATAATGCATTTTTAGTTCATTTTCATTCTAACCAAGGTAAAATCTAAGAAAACACAAAAAGGAAGTAAAAAGCTATAAAATGTCAAGAACTAACTCAAAATAATAGGTGAATAACATGAAAAATCATGTGTAAAAATGAACCGAACAGTGACCAACCGTTTGATTTGAGGAATTTGATGTATGAATTGGATTTGGATTCGGATTCAGGTTGGAAGTTTGGGATTCGGATTCGGATTCGGATTCAGGTTGGAAGGTTGGGATTCAGATTCGGATTTGGATTAGGATTCAGGTTGGAAGGTTGGGATTCGGATTTGGATTCGGATTCGGATTTGGGTTAGGAAACGATATCCATGGCAGCGGAAGGATTTAAGAATAAGAGAAAAAAGATGTGTTTAGGGTTTCAGGATAAGAGGATATGAGGATGTGGGTATGAAGATCTAAATCTGAACAAGGAATTTGATTTATGATACGAGGATATGAGGAATTTAAAGAACACAGAAACCCTGTGAACACGGCTAAGAACACAGAAACCCTGTGAATTCGGTTAAAGGACACAGAAACCCTGTGAACACGGCTAAAGGACATAGAAACCCTGTGAACACGGCTAAAGGACACAAACCCTGTGAACACGGCTAAGGAACACAGAAACCCTGTGAACACGGCTAAAGGACACAGAAACCCTGTGAACACGGCTAAAGGACACAGAAACTTCTCTTCAATTCTATTCTCCCCATAAAGAGAAGGGTATGTCGAAGTCAAGAAAGAGGCAAAATCTTCATGAGAATAAAAAACATATCCTTTTTCACTCCCCCTCCCCCCCTTGAAGAGGAGGGGAGGAGAAATTTTGATATGAGAATTTAGAGACAACCGAGGATCGATTGCTCTGATACCATGCTAAAATATGAATATGGGTTTGAATATGTTCATGTTCTTATTTTATTCTTCTCCATAAGGAGGTATATATAAGAGTTTACATGAGTGCTTTACAAGGAATTAGATCTAGTAAAGGATTAGGAAAATATCTCCTAATTATACAATGATTTGACAACTATATAAAATAGGAAAGTAAATCCCTTAATTAACCAAAGGAAATAAATCTATAAAATAGGAAAGTAAATCCCCTAATTAATCAAGGAAATAAATCTCCTTGATTAATTAGGAGACTCACTTCAACAGCACGTCTATGGGTAGTAGAACCATTGTTTTTTGTTTTTTGTTTTTTGTTGTGTGTGTGCGCGATGATATTATAATGAGAGAGAAACAATACTCCCACTCAAAGGTTGATGAAATTAATTACTTTATTACAACTGGACTTGTTAAGCAATTAAAAGTCTAGTTCTAGGATCTAGGTCACTTTTCGCTGCAAGGAAGGCTACATGGGTTAGATAAGCTCTTGAACCTCTTCCAATCGTGAACCATAACCATCAGATCAGCCACCTTAGCACCTATATAGTCTGGCAGTGTTATGAAGCAAGTTTAGCTGGAGTCCAGTATTGCTCATGTGATTCATATTTTACTGTACAGGGTGGATTAAGGTGAAATTTAATTGCTTGACTAGATCTTAAATTTTGGTTCTGTTTTTGTTTATTTATTAAATCTGAACGGAGTGGGATTTGTCCAAAACTGGAACCGATTTTTGATATGTTTTTTCTTTAGCAAATTTGAAAAAGGTGAAGTTATTTAAGGGATCGATACTTTGAATTTTGAAAATGCATGACTTAAGGAGAGAAGCAACGCTTTACGACGACAAGGCACCGAAGGTGAGGCAGTGAAGTAACTGAAGGTGCGCGTTGGGAATCGACCAAGGAATGAAGGGATCCGTTTTGATAGATCCTGTTTTGGTATCTTACCATCGGATACCGACAGTCTATTCTAACATTACCGACCTTTAAATATCGGGTTTTCATCAATTTTACGGCTGATCCCAAACCCTTTTCTTTACTTAAATAAGGGACTTGCCTGTTTAAGGAATGAATAGGATGGAAAGGGGGATCTCATTCCTTCTTCGTTTACCTATGGAATGAATGGGAAAGCAGCTGCTTAGACATAGCCGCTATCGCCCATGGCAAGGGTGAGTCTTTTCTTGATTTGCTTTCTTGAGGAAATGTATTATGATTCCATTTTTAATTTTTGCACTTTGTCGCATATGCGTCTTTTTTTTTTTAGGTCCTTTCCTATTGAGAGGGACGATAATACTAAACTCACACACACTACACGGATGATAGGACTCAAACCCAGAACTTATCATGAGGAAGTAAATACTTCATGCCACTACACTAGCTAGTAGGTCCTTTGCTCATATGTGTCTTTTGTCCCAATCAAATCGACAAACTATGCTCAAATTGTATAGCGGAAGATCTTTAGAAATTAAAGCATAATATTGATTTTATACATTGTGCATTTTGCATGAGGTGTGCGTGCGGCTTTCTCAAAAGCACACATATATAAACATGTATACAAAGTTAAGAAAACTATTTCCTAGTCTTAAGAAAATCTACCCTTTTGGATTTGGAGGAGGAAGCAGCCATTTGGAACCCTGAATATAGCCAAGGCTGAGGAAAGGTTTGATTTGTTCCTCATTCAGCTGTTTGGTGTATTTTTCTCTCCCAACCGTACTTGAACCTGGACCTTAACACTTGTATTCTCCATAGAACACGGTAGTGAATATAACAACAAATTTATACAAAAAAATATTGAAACTATTAATTAACTCTCAAAACCATTCAATTATATGAAAATTCTTAATTAATTAGTGTGTTTTAATTTGCTTACCTATCACGTTCGGGGCGGATCTTGTTGTTCCAGCCGGATGGGGTGATGACCTCGGACATGCTGGTGTAGGCAAAGACAACCCTGGGACTGGTCCTCCAAGCCCTGCCCAAATACGTGCCATTTCCAGTCCCAGTTATGTTGCAGTGGACAAATGAGTATCCAGTATCCTCTGAAGCTGAGTCCCTTGCTTGTGCTGTTATCTCTGTCATATTTCATTATTCCCTAGCACATGTAACTCAGTGTTCTGCACCCATTAATTAACTACCCCCAAAACCATGACATAATACATAGACAACAAACAGCTGAGTTATAGTGAAGAGTTAGTCGTATACATAATGTTTCTCACACAACATATGTATACGTGAAATTCACTATTTTAAGAAGAGACTCGCATTTAGCGATTTGATTTGTAAAACATGTAGGAAGAGTTAACAAAAGTTCCTTTATAAGTTTTCCCTTATTTAGGAATTATAGGGAGAGTTTGGGTGGCATTACCAAATAGAGACTTTCCACTTCCAAAGATGAAATCCACAGTGCCTTCAATAAAGCAGTCCTTGAAAAAATGATTGTCCATGTCATCACAAAGTGTGTCCTGGAAACCAATCAGCCTGCAATTGAACAAGGCTGACTTGTTCCCCGACACCCTCAATGCCAATGCCTGTTCTCCCACTCTTTTCCCATCTGGCCTTGGCAAAGAGTTCTTCACACACCCACAAATCAATGTAAATTATAAGGAAACAAAAATATTAAAAGAAAGTTAATAAAAAAAATTATTGTGTGTGATGATAATATCACGTGACATGAAATATTTCTCATAAACGTGAGACATTTACGTACCTTAATAATAAGATTAGCTGCCACGAAGTAGTCAGATTCGGCAATCACTGTGGCACTGTCCACAGTTCCATGCTTTTGGGTTGTGCCAGCAAAGGTCAAAGTTGGCATATTTGTTGGAGAGCCATAAAATGTAACAAATGGTTTATTCCTTGGAATTGTGATTTTCTCATTGTACTCTCCCCCTCCAATGTACACAATGACACATTTGGTGTTGTCAGCCGGAATGCTATTAACGGCATCAGTGATGGTCTTGATTTCTCCACTTCCATCTTTCATAACCTGAACGACGGTTTGACCAACCTCAGCCGTTACAAGGGCATGGTCAAGCGTGCCCTGCCGTTCATTCACGTTGTTATATATTGAACCACGTGTTGACTTGGGAGTGGTCGGCTGGTACCGGTGTATCATCATCTGCCATGGCTATAGTGGCGGTGAGGAGAATTAATGTCACGGTTAGAGCTGCATGGACACCCAATTAAGCATATGTTTATTCCCAATTTTTTCAGAATTGAACTTTAATTACTAAATTGTGGAACCTATTAAATTAGATTATACTTTATTTTTATTCTCCACATGATCCGGAGTTTTTAGAAAGAGAAAAGCACAAAATCTCACTCATCATCAAGCAAGTTCAGTTAGAATCTAATCAAGGCTTAACCTAACTCTTTGCGCATGCACAACTAATTTATTATGTGAAAATTAAAAAGACATCCTTTTTTTTTGTAAGCACATTATAGATCTTAGAACTTTCAAAAGTGGAGCATAAGTATTAATAAATGTTAATGTGTCTTTTGTACCAATCAAATCGACAAACTATGCTCAAATTGTATGGAGGAATATCTTCACAAATTAAATCATAATATTGATTTTATACATTACTATATAGCTAGCTCGTGTACATTTTGCATGAGGCGTGCGGCCAGCTTTCTCAATCGCACCCGTATATAAACATACATACATATATATAGTTAAGAAAACTATATCCAATATCTACACTTTGGGATTTGGAGGAGGAAGCAGCCATTTGGAACCCTGAATATAGCCAAGGCTTAGGAAAGGTTTGATTTGTTCGTCCGTCAGATGTTTGGTGTATTTTACTCTCCCAGCCGCACTTGAACCTGGACCCGAACACTTGTACTCTCCATAGAACACAGTGCTACAATATTTCCACATACACACATAAAATAAAAAATTTATTGATCAATATTTATTAAGTCTAAAAAAAAGCATTATATGAAAATGCTATTAATTAGTGTTTTTTAATTTGCTTACCTGTCACGTTCGGGGTGGTTATCGTCGCTCCAGCCGGCGGGGTTGATGACCTCGGAAATGCTGGTGTAGGCATAGACCACCATGGGATTGGTCCTCCAAGCCCTGCCCAAATATGCGCCACTTCCAGTCCCAGTTATGTTGCAATGGACAAATGAGTAGCCAGTATCATCTGAAGCTGAGTCCCTTGCTTGTGCTGTTATCACTGTTAATCCATTATCCCCCAGCACATGTAACGCAGTGTTCTGCACCCATTAATTAATCAACCATCAAAACCATGACATAATATGGACCATCAACAAGCTCAATTATACAGAAGATTAACTCGTACATATAACGTTTCTCTTACAACATGTAAATGGAATTCACTATTATATGACGAGACTCGCATACAGAGTTCCTCAATAGATTTTCCTTTCATTGAGGAATTATAAGGAGAGTTTGGGTGGCATTACCAAATAGAGAGACTTTCCACTTCCCCAGATGAAATCCACAGTGCCTTCAATAAAGCAGTCCTTGAAAAAATGATTGCCCTTGTCATCACAAAGGGTGTCCTGGAAACCAATAAGCCTGCAATTGTACAAGGCTGACTTGTTCCCCGACACCCTCAATGCCACCGCCTGCGCTCCCACCATTTTCCCATCTGGCCTTGGTGAAGAGTTCTTCACGACCACAAATCAATGCAAATTTTAATCCTCACACAAATATAATAAAAGAATGTCGACAAATATTTATTGTGTGATGATAATATTATTTGACATGTTAATGTGATAAATTCAGATACCTTAATAATAACATTTGCTGCCATGAAGTAGTCAGATTCAGCAATCACTGTGGCACTGTTCACAGTTCCATACTTTTGAGATGTGCCAGCAAAGGTCAAAGTTGGCATATTGGTTGGAGAGCCATAAAATGTAACAAATGGTTTATTCCGTGGAATTGTGATTTTCTCATTGTACTCTCCCCCTCCAATGTACACAATGACACGTTTGGTGTTGTCGGCCGGAATGCTATTAACGGCATCAGTGATGGTCTTGAATTGTCCACTTCCATCTTTCATGACCTTGATGACGGTTTGACCAGCCTCAGCTGTTGCAAGGGCAGGGTCAAGCGTGCCCTGCCGTTCTGTGTATGGCTTCACGTTGTTATTGAGCCACGTGTTGACTTGGGATTGGTCGGCTGGTACCGGTGTATCATCATCCGCCATGGCTAGGGTGGCAGTGAGGAGAATTAATGTCATGGTTAGAGCTGCATCGACGCCCATGCATGTTGTTTTTCCGGCCATTTTTTTTTTTTTTTTTTTGGATTTTAGGTTTTGAGGTTTTATATGTTTTTCGGTGCTGCTGAGGCACATATTTAGAGGGATTCATCCAAAATTTGTGAGACTTGGAGAGCTTCTCGCACATTTTGGTTTCCAATTAGGGGCTAATGTTCATTGGAATTTCAGATCCACACTTTGAATTAGCTGAATAACAGAAACCCACTAGCAGCTTAATTTGGGAAGGAAAAGGATGAAATTTTTTTAATAGAAAGAGTGCGGTTGTCACTGAGACAATTAATCCTCTTGACAGGGTGACAATACATTTTTTTTTTTTTAAATGTGTCTTTAATTATTTTCATGATCATTTAGAAGTGAAGCAATTAAAAACCTAGCCCTAGGTCACTTTGCGCTTCCAGGACCGATTACAAGCTACATGGTTAGTCCATTTCAAAGTCGATGTCGAATTGGAAAAGCTCTTGAACCTCTTCCAATCGTGAACCACAGCCGTCAGATCAACCACCTTAGCACCTATAGTCCTGCAGCAATTGGCATGAACGGTTGTGACAGCTTTGAATTCCCTGCTAACTTCACAGAAGCCACTGAAGTAACGGGTGTCCAAAAACCTCACGCTGAGGCCTACCTCTCTCTGAAAACACCTTCCTTCATCATGCCATTTAAAACATCCTGCTCTTTCAATTTGGTTGAGTAGTTTTTCTTGGCATACCACTTTTCGAATAAGGAGATTGTTCTGTTGTTAGATCTCACCATGTAGAAACCTGTGTTGATGGGGTTTGCTTCAGACAATTGATCACCATTGAAGCTATCAGTGCTGATTTGAAGATCTCGTTGAAGCTAATTAGCCTTGGAAAGGGGTTCCTTAGCCACACCACATCACATCTATGTCCTGGGAATGAAAGGTTAAATATATATATAAGTCTGAATGAGTTCATATAAATCTAAACACACAAAAATGTATATGCTTTCTTAATTTGCTCCATGTACGCGTGATTATACTGCATTTAAACAAATATATAAGAGTAATGTTCACTTCTTTTACCGAGTAATGTAAATACATGATTTAACAAAATAGGAATACGAGAGAATGTATCATGGTTATGGAATATATTATATATCACATTTTGCTTGGTTAATTCGTTTTACAAGAGTATTATGACATATTACATATGTAATACGTTGAATCATATTGTATATCTGTAAGCTAGAAAACTTACCGTGAATATGAAACTATAGCCTCGCTCAAGCATTTCTTTGAGAAAGAGAGTTCTCCTCCACATCATGTTGATAAAATCTTGAGACATGTACAGTTTCTCAGCCTCAAAATCGGCAGGATCATCTGCTTCGAGCTTGTGGCAGTGAAGGTGGAGAAACTTACAACGTTCGAAAGATGTTTGATGGACCGCCACGAGAAGAAGTTGAGAAATCAAGCCTCGTGTGTTTTCTCCATGCCAGAACCCATCTAAAAATAAATCAAGCATTGGCTTTTCTCCTTCTACGTACGCTTTATTTACAATCGCAATTATCACAGTCTTGTAAGTTCCCATGGAAGCATTATATAAAGCTGATTCAAGCTCATCTTCTTTGTTGTTTGTGTTGATCTATTAATTATTTCAAAAAAATTAATTAGAACAAATTAAAACAATTTAATAAAATCGGAAACAAAAGAGAACTGAAACCAAAGTGAACTTGGGATTGGTCGGCTGGCAGACAACTCCTCCGCCTAACCAAAGAGAACAGAAACCAAAACTTTCTTATTAAAACCGAAACCAATCTAAACTAAACTACCCTTCCTTTTTATTTATTGTATATTTTATTATTTATCTTCCTAACTAAATTAGGGTTTTGACGGTATAAAATGAGAGTTGATTATGCGAACATAGCGCAAGTTTGCAATTGCCTTTGGTCGCGCCTTATTATGAGTTTATACACTCCTGTTGGATACATGCATCGGCCGGTGCTGCCTACCTTACCTGCAATCCTTCGTTTTACAATAATCTGATATGTTATGTTGTTAGACAGATTGATCAATTGATGGAGACCGAAGACCTCATATATAATATGTTGAATATGAGAGTTCTCCTCCACATGATGTTGATAAAATCTTGAGACATGTACAGTTTCTCAGCCTCAAAATCGGCTTTCTCATTTGCTTCCAGCTTGCGGCAGTGAAGGTGGAGAAACTTACAACGTTCGAAAGATGTTTGATCGACCGTGCATGCAACAAGAAGCAGGTGAGAAATCAAGCCTCAAGCATGATTATTTGATCCATATACACACAAATCCTTTTTAAAAAATGTGAGTGACGTATATTTGATCCATAACAAATCGATAAATTACAATTTATTCTTCTGTTTGCACCAAACAAGCTTTTCCATCCCAAATTTTTCAGAATTGTACTTTAATTACTAAATTCTGGAACCTATCTTAAATTAGATTATACTTGATTTTTATTCTCCACATGATCCGGATGTTTTAGAAAGAGAAAAGCACAAAATCTCACTCATCATCAAGCAAGTTCAGTTAGAATCTAATCAAGGCTTAACCTAACTCTTTGCGCATGCACGACTTATTTCTTATATGAAAACTAAAAATGGATCCTTTTTTTTGGTACGTACATTATTGATCTTAGAACCTTGAAAACTGGAGCATAAATAATAATAAATGTTAATGTGTCTTTTGTACCAATCAAATCGACAAACTATGCTCAAATTGTATAGAGGAAGATCTTCACAAATTAAATCATAATATTGATTTTATACATTACTATATAGCTAGCTTATGTACATTTTGCATGAGGCGTGCGGCCGGCTTTCTCAATCGCACCCGTATATAAACATATATACAATTAAGAAAACTATACCAATATCTACACTTTGGGATTTGGAGGAGGAAGCAGCCATTTGGAACCCTGAATATAGCCAAAGCTTAGGAAAGGTTTGATTTGTTCGTCCGTCATATGTTTGGTGTATTTTACTCTCCCAGCCGCACTTGAACCTGGACCCGAACACTTGTACTCTCCATAGAACACAGTGCTACAATATTGTCACATACACATAAAATAAAAAAATTATTGATCAATATTTATTAAGTCTAAAAAAAATCAATTATATGAAAATGCTTAATTAATGTTTTTTAATTTGCTTACCTGTCACGTTCGGGGTGGTTATCATCGCTCCATCCGGCAGGGTTGATGACCTTGGTCATGCTGGTGTAGGCATAGACCACCATGGGCTTGGTCCTCCA
Organism: Prunus avium; assembly: GCF_965620075.1. Lineage (NCBI taxonomy): Eukaryota > Viridiplantae > Streptophyta > Magnoliopsida > Rosales > Rosaceae > Prunus > Prunus avium. The sequence goes on from NC_142285.1 coordinate 41,226,663, forward strand.
AGCCCTGCCCAAATATGTGCCACTTCCAGTCCCAGTTATCTTGCAGTGGACAAAAGAGTATCCAGTATCTTCTGAAGCTGAGTCCCTTGCTTGTGCTGTTATCACTGTTAATCCATTATCCCCCAACACATGTAACTCGGTGTTCTGCACCCATTAGTTCATTAACCGTCAAAACCATGACATAATATAGACCATCAACAAGCTCAATTATACTGATGAGTTAATCGTACATATAACGTTTCTCTTACAACATCTATGTGAAGTTCACTATTATATGACCAGACTCGCATATAGAGTTCCTTAATACATTTTCCTTTCATTGAGGAGTTATAGGGAGAGTTTGGGTGGCATTACCAAATAGAGAGACTTTCCACTTCCCCAGATGAAATCCACGGTGCCTTCAATGAAGCAGTCCTTGAAAAAATGATTGCCCCTGTCATCACAAAGGGTGTCCTGGAAACCAATAAGCCTGCAATTGTAAAAGGCTGACTTGTTCCCCGACGCCCTCAATGCCACTGCCTGCGCTCCCACTCTTTTCCCATCTGGCCTTGGCGAAGAGTTCTTCACAACCACAAATCAACGTAAATTTTAAACCCCACATAAAAATAATAAAAGAATGTCGATAAAAATTTATTGTGTGTGATGATAATATCATGTGACATGCTGATGTGATAAATTTACATACCTTAATAATAACATTAGCTGCCACAAAGTAGTCAGATTCAGCAATCAACGTGGCACTGTTCACAGTTCCGTATTTTTGGGAAGTGCCAGCAAAGGTCAAAGTTGGCATATTTGTTGGAGAGCCATAAAATGTAACAAATGGTTTATTCCGCGGAATTGTGATTTTCTCATTGTACTCTCCCCCTCCAATGTACACAATGACACGTTTGGTGTTGCCGGCAGGAATGCTATTGACGGCGTCAGTGATGGTCTTGAATTGTCCACTTCCGTCTTTCATGACCTTGATGACCTTTTGACCAGCCTCAGCCGTTGCAAGGGCAGGGTCAAGTGTGCCCTGCCGTGCTGTGTATGGTTTTACGTTGTTATTGAACCATGTGTTGACTTGGGATTGGTCGGCTGGTACCGGTGTATGATCATCCGCCATGGCTATGGTGGCAATGAGGAGAATTAATGTCATGGTTAGAGCTGCATTGACGCCCATGCCTGGTTTTTTTTTTTTTTGGCCTTTTTTTTTTGTTTTTGTTTTTTTGGGTTTTTGGTTTTGAGGTTTTGTATGTTTTTGGGTGCTATTGATTTAGAATGGGAGATGGATTTGATTATATAGTCCACTATGCAAGAGCTGCTTAATGCAAATATTTAGAGGGATTCATCCAAAATTTGTGAGACGTGGAGAGCTTCTCGCACATTTTGGTTTCCAATTAGGGGCTAATGTTCATTGGGATTTCAGATCCACACTTTGCATTAGCTGAATAACCCACTAGCAGCTTAATTTGGGAAGGAAGAGGACATAATTAAGAGAGTTTTACTTAACCATCTCATGTAAAATCTCAATTATACCCTTGCAAATTATGGATATAACACCATATAGTCACAAATTAGCAAGGGTGGAGCCATAGTTACACTAGGGTGGGCTCCACTCCAGTATAAATATCTAGAAAAGTGTTAATTTTAGGAAGTTCAACTTCTTTAATGAAATTCGCCTCATTCAGAAAAAAAGTAGTCCACTCAAACTCGATAACTCTTTTAATGAAATTTTTTTATAGAAAGAGATGCACTTGTTTAGAAGTGAAGCAATTAAAAACCTAACCCTAGGTCACTTTGCCCTTCCAGGACCGATTACAGGCTACATGGTTAGTCCATTTCAAAGTCGATGTCGAATTGGAATTAGATAAGCTCTTGAACCTCTTCCAATCGTGAACCACAGCCGTCAGATCAACCACCTTAGCACCTATAGTCCGGCAGCAATTGGCATGAACGGTTGTGACAGCTTTGAAGTCCCTACTAACTTCACAGAAGCCAATGAAGTAACGGGTGTCCAAAAACCTCACGCTGAGGCCCAACTCTCTGAAAACACCTTCCTTCATCATGCCATTTAAAACATCCTGCTCTTTCAATTTGGTTGAGTAGTTTTTCCGGGCATACCACTTTTCGAATGAGGAGATTGTTCTGTTGTTAGATCTCACCATGTAGAAACCTGTGTTGATGGGGTTTGCTTCAGACAATTGATCACCATTGAAGCTATCGGTGCTGATTTGAAGATCTATGCTTTCGTTGAAGCTAATTAGCCTTGGAAAGGGGTTCCTTAGCCACATCACATCTATGTCCTGGGAATGAAGGGTATATATATATATATATATATATATATATATATATATATATATATATATATATAAGTGTATGAATTGAGTTCATATTAATCTAAACACACAAAAATGTACCGCATTTATACAAATATATAAATCGGAATACAATTTAACAAAATCGGTAATGTTCACTTCTTTTACCGAGTAATGTGACTACATGATTCAACAAAATCGGAATACGAGAAAATGTATCATGGTTATTATGGAATATATTATATCACATTTTGCTTGGTTAATTCGTGAGTATTATGACACATATTATGTTGTTAGCAATTGGTCAAGTAATCGTGACCGACGACCTCGTATGTAATACGTTGAATCACATTGTATATCTGTAAGCTAGAAAACTTACCGTGAATATGAAACTATAGCCTCGCTTAAGCATTTCTTTGAGAAAGAGAGTTCTCCTCCATATCATGTTGATAAAATCTTGAGACATGTACAGTTTCTCAGCCTCAAAATCGGCAGGATCATCTGCTTCGAGCTTGTGGCAGTGAAGGTGGAGAAACTTACAACTTCGAAAGATGTTTGATGGACCGCCACGAGAAGAAGTTGAGAAATCAAGCCTCGTGTGTCTTCCCCATGCCAGAACCCGTCTTAAAATAAATCAAGCATTGGCTTATCTCCTTCTACGTACGCTTTATTTACAATCGCAATTATCACAGTCTTGTAAGTTCCCATGGAAGCCTAAGATAAAGCTGATTCAAGCTCATCTTCTTTGCTGTTTGTGTTGATCTATTAATTATTTGGGCTTCTTAGATCTAGGTCCACAACGATTAGCTATCATTGGGTTTAGTCCTCGCGGTTTTAGTTTTAGATGCAGGTCCTTTTACATTTATTACTTTTTTGTTGTGTCAATTTTACCCTTTGAGGTAAATAAGGAAAACACATTGAAAATCTAAATTTAATACATTATTTCCTTGTAATTGAATTCCATAATTTAAATTTTGAATTCTTTCCTTCATAATATTCCTAATATATGGACAAAATACAATTTAATCAATACAAAGTAAAGACCCACAAATTATACCAATACAAGCACCCACATTAAATTATATACCTGACATACAAGTAAATAGTGTTATTATTAGTAACGAAAAATACTTAGTGATAAATCATGTTACCTATAAGTTAGGAACATAAATTAGAAAACTACCTATAAGTCAGATAAAAAAATAGAAAACTACCTATATCTCCGGTACATAAAAAAGATAAATGGTAAATCGTATGTTACCTATAACTTAGATTCATAAACAAAAAGGCAAAAAAGTGTGGTACCTATATCTCATGTATGTCAAAACACAAGTCAATTAATAACTTTTTTTTTTGTTAAAGGAATATGTTACCTATAATTTAGATATATATATGAAGAAAAATATATCAAAAAATATATTACGTACCTATGTCTCCGGTATACTATACATAAAAGAACAACTAAAAAGAACAAAATAACTGAACCTGATTAAAAGTTGAGCATATATTCAACATAAAATAATAATAATAAGATTACCTCATTAAGAGTTGTTGGATGAGGAAAGAAATATAATATTGGCTAATTATCTCATTAAGGTAAGTAATCGAAGATAATGGGCAAAGGTAAATTGGATAAGGAAAGAAATATAATATTGGCAAATTATCTCATTAAGGTAAGTAATCTAAGATAATGGGCAATATTGGAACAAAAAATGATTTTAAATATATAAAATAAAAAGATTACATCAGACAATATTCAAAAAGGAATGTAATCCTATGTGGCACAAAAGTCAAAGGACTTGTATCAAAGTCACCAAATCCGAGGATTAAACCCAACTTCTAGATGAGAATTTGGATCTATATCAACTTTTCTATAATTATTTCAAAAAAAAATAATTAGAACAAATTAAAACAATTTAATAATAGATTAAACAAATTAAAACTTAATTACCTTGGTAAAGGGTTGGCATTGGTGTGTGGTCTGGTTGAATATACACAAAATTAGTAAACTAGAAAATAGAAGGCATAATATGGCAATGTGACAATTTTCCATGTCTTGGAGGTCTTAGCTAATACACTATATGATAAGCGTTAATTTGATCATATATAACAATCTTAAAGAGAGCTCTCTATCCATAAAAACTGGAGAGTTGAAGAAACTGACGACCGACAATGTCATGCAATTTTTGTGATCAATGGCTAATTAGGCGTGACATTGGGATTATATTAACTGCTATTAATCTTAAAAAAAACAAAAACGATATTGTTGTGAACGTAAGTACAAACTCATGAGACATCACCTAAAAAGATCAAACACAGAATTCTATATTGTCATATAACATATAATCCTAATTAAACTATGTTAGGATTGACTGACTTTTAAAAAGCGAAAAAAGAAAACTATGTCTAGGACTAGGAAATCTAGCCAAGGGTCACATTGAAATTCTTCCAGGAGCCCTCACAATTTACATGGCTAGTCCATGTCAAAGTCGACATCTGATTGGAATCGGATAAGTTCTTGAACCTCTTCCAATCGTGAATCGCAGCAGTCAGATCAGCCACCTTAGCGCTTATAGTCCGGCAGCAGTTGGCATGAACCGTCCTGACAACTTCAAAGTCTTTGCTAACTTCACAGAAGCCACTGAAATAAAGGGTGTCCAAAAACCTCACACTGAGGCCTAACTCTCTGAAAAAACCTTCCTGCATCATGTTGTTCAAAACATCCTGCTCTTTCAATCCTGTGGAGTTGTTTCTTCTAGCGTACCACTCCTCGAATAGCGAGATTGTTCTGTTGTTGGACCTGACCATGTAGAAGCCTGTGTTGATGGGGTTGGCTTGAGACCATTCATCCCCATTGAATTTATCAACGCTGATTTGAAGATCTATGCTTTCATTGAAGCTTGTTAGCCTTGGAAATGGGTTCCTTAGCCACAACACATCTATGTCCTGTAAATGGAAATTTTGGATATAATATCATAACTTTTAGGATCCACCTTACTAAAATAGAAATATTTTGAATCAAACATATAATCCACTCACATTTTGTTTTTTCATTTACTCCCACTTGTGATTTTTACTTGTTAATTTATCAGCCAAAAAACATTACTACGAATCAAACATAACAGAGTATGGCATTATATATTTCACATTTTAGTTTATCAACTGGACCCTTTTACGAGAGTATGACATGTTATGTTGTCAGATTATTTATCGAGTGATGAAGCTTAGTAGCTTCGCAATACGATTATGTTGAGAAAACTTACTGTGAAGACAAAACTATAGCCTCTCTTTAGCATCTCCTTGAGAAACAGGGTTCTCCTCCACATCATCTTGATAAAATCTTGCGACATGTAGAGTTCCTCGGCCTCAAAATCGGCACCATCTGCTTCGAGCTTGTAGCAGTGAAGGCGAAGAAACTTGCAACGTTCGAAGGAAGTTTGATCGACGGCAACAAGAAGCAGGTGAGAAATCAAGCCCCTTGTGTCTTCTCCGAGCCAGAAACCATCTAAAAACATATCAAGCATTGGCTTGTCTCCTTCCACATAGGCCTTATTTACAATAGCAATTATCACAGTCTTGTTTGCCATGGAAGCCTCAGATAAATCTGATTCAAGCCCATCTCCAGGGCCAATTTTGATGCTCTGTCTCAAACAAATTAATTTGAGCAAATCACAACAATTACATATTAAACAAAAACAGAAAAAACCCAACAAGAACAAGAACAAAAACAGAAACAAAAACAAAAACATTATTATTTATTACCTTGGTAGAGGATTGGCATTGGTGAGTTTGGAAGACAAAGAGTGGTTTGGATCCATCCTTGGTCTGGTTGAACATTAAAAATAAAACTAAACCAGCAAACAGAAGGCAAAATAATGTAATATTTCGATTTTCCATGTGATCTTTGAAGCCTTAGCTAACTCGGTTTTCTTGTGAACAAGAAATATGTTGTGTTATTTTCATGAGGGCTGCCTCTCCCTCCCCATATCCGCAAAAACTCAAGAACTCAAGAAACTACCAAGTCATGCAATTTGTATTCTGGAGTAATTAGGAGTGGTGTTGGCATGTATTAAGGATACTTATTAAATTCTAGATGCAAAACGCTACCTGTTGTTAATAACATGACATAAATAAATACCAAAAAACATCAAAGAGAATCCTAATCAGACTATGCTTAGGATTGAGTTTTAAATGCAAAGAGTCTTTTTGAAATTCCGTTTAGTTAATCTTATCTTAATTGTCACTTAACACTGAATTTTCAGATATCGCGAGGACTTTACAACAATTCCCCTGACATGCCTATCCGCAGCTTTATGTTCTTGTATAATGTGACTGATGAGTTTTTGTTTTATTTCTAAATGATATCAATAGTCATCTCTGTGTTTATGCATGAAAATCATTAATACCTTGATGAATTTCGTTTACGTTAATTTTTTTAGCTGATCCAATTAGCGCACACATCAAGAACTTAAATCCAAATGGGACGTGTACACTGATACATGATTTATTTTTAAATGAAGGGTGGTAAATCCTGTGCTTCCTTAGATGATCGTAGTGAGTGAAGCTACATATGAGATGAAAAGATGTATGATAAAGCCAATCAAAGTGGTTTTCCTCTCACTTATATATAATTTGCATAACTAATTAAATAAAAATTCATGGTCAAGCTGTAGAAGATTTAAGGGCAGTCTCTCTAAAAAACTTGATCAATGCCACCATCTTTTCATCAGGAACATGCATATTTTTCACCACAGGTAGCTCAATCAGCAAATATGTGACAGTACTGATTTGTTACGACGAATGTTTCTCTTTTGCTACGATTTTTGTACCTTTAGTGACTATTTTAATGTCCCAATACAGGACAGTATCTTTACCTACGAAAAAACCCGTCGCTAACTGCGGCTAAAACTACTATTAGCATCGTACAAGAAAACCGTCGCTAAATATTATCTTCCCTTTTCCCGATATTGCGAAGGGAAAAATAGAAAAAGACATCATAGAAACTTCCTTTCCAATGTCTTTATATGTATATACACATATTACATGAAAACATATCACAAATTATCGTCCAAATGATTACTATGACACATGGAAATGCCCTAATTAGTTCAACAAACTAGATGAGATAGGAAAAATAGATCAGTGCAAGTTTATCATGCCGCCCATCTGAAGGCGATCCTTTTTCTCTACTAACAAGCTAGCAACTTCCTGTTTCTTCTCAGTCCCTTGAAATGGTCTTTCACAAATACTGCAAAAGTATGAGCGGAAGCTGGATTATAGAGTGTAATCCAAAAGACTGCTATCTTTGCACATCCCCTGGGCATCTTCATCCATCCACAGGCTACGAATTGCATCCAAGCATTCATTGACCTAAAGTTTGTTGGATAATTTGTTTTATGGATGCTACTTTTCCTGCAAAACATTATATGAAATAATTATTAGAAAATTGTAATTTACATTGATAGAGTAGATTAAATAAAATCAATGAAAATTACAGTAAAATACTTATCTTTTGGGATGTAGAAGTTGGTCTCCATTGATACTTAATAGTTTTAGGTTGAGGCGTGTAGTCACTGTCCTTAAGAGTAGATTTCGCCCCTCGGAGACAATGTCTCGGTGTAGCAAGGTTGTATGGCGCTCTACACTCCAGGATACAACAACCTATGACCCTCATAAGCGTACACTCACAATACTTGGGTCAGATGAACAACTTGAATCTTTCCCAAGATAAAAGAAAACAAATTGGAACACAAACTCAAGAATGTGGAGGAGAAAATAATGAAGAAATGTGTCTATCTAATTTCTCTTCTCATCTTTAACACATAGCTCGAATGGTTTATTATATTGGAGATTGCCAACTCCAAGTGAACGTTGGGTTTTTAACCAAGCAATTAAACCACATAAAACACTTGCATGTTAAGAACAAAATTTGATCCCAACTAAGCAATTAACTCACGCAATAAAGATTGGAATCAAAACTTTCACCAACTATTGTAAACCAAATACATTTAACTTATTTAAATGATAAAATAAATTGATATAAAAAGTAACGGTAATAACTCAATTAAAACCAAAGAGGAGATATCAAAACCGACAACGCTAACAATTAATATAAAAGTATCAGGTCATAGATTTTATAAATATAGAAAATAATTGCAGTTTTAAAGAAGTAATCAAACCACTCAAAAATCTGGAAATATAAGTTCAACATAAAATAAGTAATAAAATAATTGTTTGTATTTTGAAATACTTACACAAATTCCAACAAAGTTCACAACAAACATTATAGATTGAAATCAGAAAATTCTTTTGCTATCACATCCAACTGTCAGCCAACGAGTAATACAACCATATGCAACACATGAATGTGATGCCCATATCAAATATAACAAATTGAAATGAAAATTGCTATATAGAATTTCCCTTGCCCATCTTGGCGAAGACGTTTGAAAGGTCAGTTTGAAATAACAATCAACGTATATTTTCTGATAATAGCCCCTCAATTTTGTCCACAAGACTTAAAATACTCTGTTATGTGACAACATTTAAACAAAATGGTAGTCAAGGGTGCATAGATAAAACAGCAATAGGATTGTAAAAACCCCTCCATGATACAAAAGATAAATGGTGTTTGTGCCTGAGCAATTATGTGATCATTGTTCATATGCACAACAGCTGACTCGTCAAGCCTTGTTCAGGTAACAGTAAGTACACTAACAACACATTATACAGCATGTGATGCTTGCAAAAGCTTGCGTTCCACACTCACAACTGAAAGATACTTGAAACTAACTATAATTAAATTAACCACAAAACATAACTGATACCTCAAGGCTGATCAGGGAACTTGACATCTTGTTTTGATCACATTGAAGGGAGTGGTGAGATATGCACTAAATGCTACTTGAACTTGCGCGCGTATGAATTTTTTCTTCCCCTAGCCAGTCAAATACTCAAGCCTTCATAAGAACCTGCATGGTGCAGATAATAATCATAATTTTGAAGAAATAAGAATCAGAAGTTATAAAGGAAAGAGCAACAGATAAAGACAACTAAATCATTTAGAGGCCAAAATCCTAACTGCTTATGATTCATCAATGATCAAAAGACGGTATGTCTGAACTTTCCTTGCTGGGACAAAATAAAACAATAAACTAGCGTGGTGAATGTGTGTTAAGAAGTCACAATCCTATTTGAAAAAAATTTAGTCATTTGGAGTTGCAATCCTATTTTCCCAGTGGTACAAAGCAAATGACGTAAAGGCAAAAATAAAACAGTGAGACATACAAACTATCACTATTCTATACACCTACCATTAGACCAGCCAAATCTACATCCCTTGCAGTGCTGACCACTATCTGCCTAATGAAAGAAAAAATAAATCCACAATTACGCCACAACAATATGATCATAAGTCATATGAGTGCATATGCCTGCCTTTCGGTCAATGTTGTGTGAGGGTGCATACATGGATGGGGCCACAAGCAACAGGCTCCAGTATTTTATTTGAATATTAGACTCACGGTGAAACTAAATTGGACGTAGTACAACCTCAAACTAAGTCAGTTTTTTTTTTTTTTTTTTTGGTAAGAAGCACATAATTTATTAATGATAAAAGAGTTAGAAAGGGGATGAAGGCGATATCCACCTAAAATCCTGTTAACATCCTCAACCCCAAACACAAAGTACTATATAATCAAACTAACTACTGTAACCAAAAAATATATATATATTCAACCTAACTGTGTGGAGGACACATAACAGTCTTCATGACTCTTAATTGCCTGATCGCAATCATAATGTAAAATAGAGAGAGGAGGGAAGCAGGAGGAGGGGATACCATACATTTGGATACCAGGCTTCAAAGCTAAGCTATAGAAAGACTATACCAAGAAAATGAAATGCCATATCCAATGCTTGAAAACTTACTTTCTTACAAAGAATCTCTATGAAGTTCAATGCCATCCATATGATTACTGTTGTAAAATTGGCTCACATTTAGTATGCAAGCGAAGGAGTGAGCGACCGGTCGCAAGGTTTGGGCGACCGGTCGTTTAGAAGCAGAGTCGAAGTCTGAAAAATTCGCAGGAAGCGACCGGTCGCAAGGTATCAGCGACCGGTCGCTATGTATCCAAATGGTCGTAGCGACCGGTCGCAAGGTATCAGCGACCGGTCGCCCCTGTGCTGTGCTGATGTTTTCCTTACGTGTTTTCAACTACTTTTTCGGTGGCTATCGCTTTCCACAAGATTGCAGGTGTTTAATGGGTCACTTTTGAGGTAAAAGAAGGTGGACTACCTGCTGTATAGTTGGGAGAGCACTCATTGCCAATTGGTTGTCTTGGTTTGGAGAATCCATTCTCCATTTTCTGGTTTTGTGGAAGGTGGCTGAAGTGGGATTTGTTTACTTGCATGATCTGATCTTTAGTCTAAGTGGGAGACTAAAGGAAGGAACGTGGAAGACAAGATGGTGCCTTATCTTGTGTCCATTGGTTTGTGTAGGTAATGGAGATAAAGCAAGACATTATAAGATGAGAAAGCAAGTTGAAGTTATGTGTGGTTAATCTCAAGGTGGTCAAGTAGCTGGGTGCTATTGTGTTCAAAGGAGGTTAACTCACCAAGGGAGAACGTGAGGGAGAGCAATCAGTTCAAGTTAGGAGCTAAGTTGGGGTCTTGAGAGTCTAGACACCAAGGAGGGAAACACCAAGGGTTGTGAGAGTGTTCACAAGTGCATCAAAGTGTTGAGCAAGGGGTGTGAGAGGAAAGAGAGCTTGGGGAGAGAATAGAGTTCTAAGGGGGTTTTTCTGTGTAAAACCAAAGTTGTAACTTATTCTTTCATGAAGTGAATTTCTCAAGGGGATCACCAAGAGGACGTAGGCAATTGCTGAACCTCTATAAATTCTTGTGTCACTTTGTGCTTGGTTGTTGTCTCAAGTGTGTGTGTAAGACTCATCCATCATTGAGTTCTTTGTCCAAAGTCCATCAACAACAAGATCATTAGGGGAGTGAGTGAAAGTGTTTGTCCATTTTTCACAACAAGTGGTATCAGAGCTGTGTTGGAGCAGCAAGTGCTAGTGTGTTGAAGATGGCAAGTGACAAGGAAGCTGAAGGTGGAAGTAGCTCTATGCATCAGAGGCTACCACAATCTGTCAGCATGAAGGTGGAGTTGAAGCCTTTCACAGGGAAGGAGAACTTCACACTTTGGCAAAGGAGGATGAAGTCAGCCCTTACACAACAAAATCTCAGTGTTGTCTTGGAAGGCAAAGAGAAGAAGCCGGTTACCATGACAGATGCGGAGTGGGGTGTGCTAGATGAGTTGGCTAGAGGAGCCATCGAGAACTTCATCTCCGATGAGGTGCTCATCAACGTGATGAAGGACACAGCGAAGCAAACATGGGAGAAGCTCGAAGAGATGTTTGCAGGGAAGTCGCTGTCCAACAAGCTCTTCCTCAAGGAGGAACTCCTAAATCTTCGGATGGCGGAGGAAGGAAATCTAATGGAGCATTTGAGCAGCTTCAATAGATGTGTTGCTGACTTGCAAAGAATGGATGTGCTGTATAATACGGAGGATAAGGCACTCATGTTACTAACATCCTTGCCTCCGTCTTATAAGCATTTCCGAACTACACTTATGTTCGGGAAGAGTACTTTGAATTTTGAGGAGGTGGTGCAAGATGTGATGTCGCATCACAGGATGTCTCAACGTTCGGAGGAGAACTCTCAAGATGCTGGTTTGTTCGCAAGGAGTCGTTCAAGCAAGCAAGAAGGCAAGGGCAGAAAAAGGAATACTAAGTCCAAGGACAATGAAGGGTGCTTCGAGTGTGGATCTATGGATCATTGGAGACGAGATTGTCCGGTATGGAAGGAGAAGCTGAACAAGATGAAGAAAGCTGGAAGTTCAGCCCACGTGTGTGATGAGGACACATGTGATGAACTCTTGACGGTTACGGATGAAAGTAACGGGGAAGTCATGGCAAGTTCTTCGTGTAAGGATTCTTCTTCAAGTTGGATTTTAGATTCCGGGTGCTCATATCATGTGTGTGCAAATAAGTTGATGTTTGACACGTATGAGGATAAGGATGCATGCAAGATTATGTTGGGAGACAAAACTACATGTGAAGTTTTGGGCATAGGGACTGTGAAGATCAAGTTGCAAGGTGGTGAAGTTTGGACTCTTAGTGAGGTAAGGTTTGTACCTGCACTAAGAACGAATCTAGTCTCTCTTGGTTCTTTGGATAGAGAAGGTTGCTCTTACAAGGCCAAAGGAGGGAAGCTCATGGTCACACAAGGTTCTGTGGTGGTTATGAGGGGGGAGATTCAACCAAACAACACATACAAGCTCTTGGGTGGTGCAGAGATTTGTACCAAGGAAGAGCAAGCAACAAGTCTTAATGTCAAGGAGCCAGTCCAACATAATGTAGCTGCAAGTGTGCTCAAGAGAAGTTGGGCAAGGAAGGTTAGTCAAGGTTGTATGACTAACGGTTCATCATCAAAGGTGCTTGATTTCAAAGCTGCAGAAAGTGTGGAGAGGAATATCCACAAAGGTGAAATCAAGACAAGGAATGATGGGGAGGATGTTGTTGAAGAGAAGCTTCTTGCCAAGGTGGTCATGGAAGGGACTCCATTTGAGGTGGAGCTTGACACAAGGGCTGAAGAAGGAGGGCAACAACAACAAACTTACAAAGGGGTTCTACTTGAGGTGGAGCCATCATCAATTGCAAGGTCCGAGCCCAAGGAATCCATCAAACCGTCCCTAGGTTTTGGATGGAAGGACCAAGTAGTTCCAGCCACGTTTCGGAGTGCTATAGGGAGCATGAAGCGGGAAAGTTGGAGAGGTGCATTGATGAAAAGAAAGGTGTTCTTAAATCCAAGAGCAAGAAGTGCTAAATGGGGATTTAGTGAACAAAGGTTTGGTATGTGGTTTGCATATCAAGGGAAGTCCAAGGTTCAAGGTTCCAAGGAAGCAAGGAGCAACGAATTTGGCAAGGGGGAACTCTTCTCTGCACAAGAGGTCCAAGTTACTCAAGTTTAGGCTTGGGTGGAGCACCTTCCACCAAAGGTGCATTGAGGCAAGAGGTGTATTGCCATGGTGGAGTTCTTGGAAATTACTAGAACGATTTCTAAGAGGTTGAAGATGTTCTAGAGGTCAACAATGGTCCATGGGGTGATTAAATGGTTCGCCAAGGTGGAGATTGTTGTAAAATTGGCTCACATTTAGTATGCAAGCGAAGGAGTGAGCGACCGGTCGCAAGGTTTGGGCGACCGGTCGTTTAGAAGCAGAGTCGAAGTCTGAAAAATTCGCAGGAAGCGACCGGTCGCAAGGTATCAGCGACCGGTCGCTATGTATCCAAATGGTCGTAGCGACCGGTCGCAAGGTATCAGCGACCGGTCGCCCCTGTGCTGTGCTGATGTTTTCCTTACGTGTTTTCAACTACTTTTTCGGTGGCTATCGCTTTCCACAAGATTGCAGGTGTTTAATGGGTCACTTTTGAGGTAAAAGAAGGTGGACTACCTGCTGTATAGTTGGGAGAGCACTCATTGCCAATTGGTTGTCTTGGTTTGGAGAATCCATTCTCCATTTTCTGGTTTTGTGGAAGGTGGCTGAAGTGGGATTTGTTTACTTGCATGATCTGATCTTTAGTCTAAGTGGGAGACTAAAGGAAGGAACGTGGAAGACAAGATGGTGCCTTATCTTGTGTCCATTGGTTTGTGTAGGTAATGGAGATAAAGCAAGACATTATAAGATGAGAAAGCAAGTTGAAGTTATGTGTGGTTAATCTCAAGGTGGTCAAGTAGCTGGGTGCTATTGTGTTCAAAGGAGGTTAACTCACCAAGGGAGAACGTGAGGGAGAGCAATCAGTTCAAGTTAGGAGCTAAGTTGGGGTCTTGAGAGTCTAGACACCAAGGAGGGAAACACCAAGGGTTGTGAGAGTGTTCACAAGTGCATCAAAGTGTTGAGCAAGGGGTGTGAGAGGAAAGAGAGCTTGGGGAGAGAATAGAGTTCTAAGGGGGTTTTTCTGTGTAAAACCAAAGTTGTAACTTATTCTTTCATGAAGTGAATTTCTCAAGGGGATCACCAAGAGGACGTAGGCAATTGCTGAACCTCTATAAATTCTTGTGTCACTTTGTGCTTGGTTGTTGTCTCAAGTGTGTGTGTAAGACTCATCCATCATTGAGTTCTTTGTCCAAAGTCCATCAACAACAAGATCATTAGGGGAGTGAGTGAAAGTGTTTGTCCATTTTTCACAACAATTACATACCAAAAAAGTGAGCTTTACCCACTAGCCATGGATGTTACATCTATAACATGTTTACTCTATTATCATCCTGACTTGCACAAGGAAGAGATTGGCCCCAAAATTCCCCAGCTCCCCCGAGCAACTCCCTCCAAACTACATTGACAGACTAAAAAATCAATCACGGAATCCCTACAAGTCCTTAAATATTACACAATTCTACTATGAGACAAAAAACGCATAACCAGACAATTTTATACACATTGGCATATACAAATATACATTCACTAAACATCAAAAACCTTAATTTCTTCTCTCCCAACAATATTTTTCCATAAAGAAACATAATTTTTGCGTTTGATTTCTATCTTTGTGTGAATTGGTTCTTTACAATATTGCAAAAAAGGGTTTCCGGCTGCTTCAAATTCCAAACATGTGTAGTCAATGGTTGCATTTTTCTACAAGATTAAAACTTTATTCTTTCAATTCAACTGCTTGACGTCAGAATCAAAATTTTCTTTTTGCTTTATGAAATTCTGGCTATTTATATGAATTGGGAATGTAACTGGAATTCCAAACAAAAAGACAACGAATTGGTGGGGTTGTGGTCAAATGGGATCAGAGTTGAAAATGTGTGAGCTCCCATCACTCCCATGGTTCTTCTTGCTTGTTGCCATTTGAGAGGAGCGAGGACGGAGAAAGCCTAGCCTTTTCTCCTGCCGTCGATCACATCTCTCCCATATCTATCTTGGTCAGATCGTTTCGTCGAACGGTAATCTGACTCTGGGGATGATTTTTAATCGTTGGATTTGATGTGGAGAGGCAAACACATGTCGATCGAAAACTTTTACGACATGTTGCTAAATTGAAAAGTCAATACTACCCTTAAGGTAGGGCCAAAACAACAACATGGAACAAAATTACCAATCAGCAGGATGTGACGATATGACCCAACTAAAATAAGATTGATGGCATGTTTACTAATCCGTAATTGAATTAGATAGAATTCAATTCTTGATGAGAATTTCAATTCCTGATTAGTAAACACACCATAAAAGTCAATTTGGCCAAAGAGTGTTGGTGGAGTTGGTAAGAATCGTTCTCTTTGCTATCAAGGTCTAGGTTCGAGTCCCTCTGTCAAATAAATAAACATTATTAAGTAACATTATCTAATATAATTTTTTGATTCGCCTCCTCTTGTATGTTAGAATAATTTACAATATGGCTTTGTTAAAAAAATGTATAAATAAAAGGTTTTTTTGTTTCATTTTTTCTTTTTGTCTTCTCTCTTTGATTGCCACTGCAGGGCAGATCCAAATGTAAATTGAAATCGCCATCGATGCATGATCGAAACTTGAGTGTAGGAAAAATCCAAACTTTGTTTTGAAGGTTAATTAGTGGTGCATTAACATTTGAGAGAGAGAGAGAGAGAGAGAGAGAGAGAGAGAGAGAGAGAGAGAATGAAAAATAAAGATGAGCGAGGTGTAATTAGATCACGTTCTGAACCGGCTTTGAATCCCAATCGACTCAAAGACAAATCTTTGGCTCCCTCTACCTCTACCTCACTTGCCGCCAATTATCGCAATATTGATGCATCCTATGATCAGGGTCAGTTTCACTTTCAATGCATAATAACATGCATTTATTATATGATAAACTTCATAACAATCCATCATATTATCATATATAATAATAATTATTATTATTTTCCTAATACTGGGTTTTGCTGTAATTCATATGTATAATGTTACGTTATGATATGATGTTTTTTGTTTTCGCACAATGTTATGATGTTTTTACACAAAGTTACTTGCTCTTCTACTCTGTCTTTTGATTTGTGAGGCCTGTTATTGAAGTTATTCGACTTCCTCGTATGTTTTATCCAAGCAGTTTGAAACTTGTTTGGACAGACTAATTCATGTATATATCTTGAAGAGGTTCTGTATTTGGTGTCAAGCTATTGACTTTTCTCATCTAAGTGATCATGCTGCCAAAAAATCTTTTGTTGAAATAGAGTTATCTCTCTAGCCCATCTTAGTTTAACAATTTTGGTTCTCATTTTGATCATATGAAGGTTACATTCTTGCTGAATATATTTATAGTTTTCTTTTCTTTATTGTGTGGCTTTCAGTTAGTTTTTTCTTTCTTTATTGTGCAGGGGAATCAGCTGAAACAAGTTGCAAAGGTTCAGATGTTAGATGCCTTGATGATGAAGATGCATCTTGGATATCATGGTTCTGCAATCAGAAAGGGAACGAATTCTTTTGTGAAGTGGACGACGACTACATCCTGGATGACTTCAACCGTTCTGGTTTAAGAAATCAAGTCCCATTCTATGATTATGCACTGGACTTAATTTTGGATGTTGAGTCTTCCAATGGTAAGATATTTGCCTATCTGCAATATGAAATCAATAACTTCTTATGTAACCTGTAAGAAATGCTGTTTGAACATGAATAATAATTTGTTCTCCATTGGGATCAACAACAGATGGTACTTTAACTGATGATGAACAGAACAATGTGATCGAATCCTCGGCAGAGATGCTCTATGGTTTAATTCATGGCAGATACATAGCTACTAACAAAGGATTGTCTGCAATGGTAAGGTGTTTAACAATGCAACTTTATATGGTTTTTCATGATGTTGGATTTCAGGCTCCTAATGCAACAGTGTGCAATTCAGTTGGAGAAGTACAGGAACTATGACTTTGGCAGATGTCCAAGAATGCACTGCAATAAACAACGATGTCTGCCTGTTGGCCAGTCAGACATCCCAAGGTTAAGTACTGTCAAAATCTACTGTCCCAAGTGTGAAGACATTTATGCCCCACAATCCAGACACCAAGATCGTATCCTTGTAATAAAATCTTTATGACTTTTGCAAATGACTTCAGTTATGTTTTGTTGAACAGCAGTTTTTCAATGTTTCCTTGACAAACTCTTAGAAATTGATGGAGCATATTTTGGAACCACATTTCCGCACCTTTTTTTCTTGACCTACGGCCATCTTAAACCGCAGAAGGCGAGTCAGAATTATGTTCGGAGAATATATGGCTTCAAAGTCCACAAGGAGGAATGATCAATCTTTTAGCTGCAAAGGTGCTCCTCTTGATGAAGAAAGGTAAGGGGGTCCAAGCAGTGTTGTTTCCCCTTGTAAGGAAAAAAAAACACAGGGCAGTTCCCAAAAGCCCTGTTTTCATTGTACGTACCGGGTTGTTCATAATGGTTATTTAACTTGTTTAGGTTGAGCACCATGATTCTTTGGCAGTTTTAAGTGGAAAAGTTCATATTCTTTCGCGTCATGATCGATATGTGGATGGTGGCCATTTACTTTCTGAATAGAAAATTTGAAGTGTGTCATGGGGCTTTCCAAAGAAGCGTACCTTCTTTCAAATTTCATGCTTATAAAAGCTGAAGAGCAACCTCAGCCCTACTTATAGTGAGTTTTTTTAATTTTAACTTTTCTAGTTTTACCACCGCTCTGCCTTTCTAGCAGATAAAAAGCTCATAACTTGCTGAAAGGAACCAGAAGCTTTACTACCAGGAAAAAATTGTGGACAAGACATTTTATAGGAAACCAAGAGAGTGATATAGGCAGTAAACCGGTCTATAAATATGTCTTGAGTAGCATTAAGTCTAATACTGGCTGAGGATATGGTAGTACAGATAACTGTTACCAGCATTCAAAGGCAAATATCTGTTACAAAAAACAACAGTTTGGTATCACTTCCATCATTACATTACATTCAAAAGGGTATAAATATTATATATCAGTTTCCATGGACAAACCTATCTCCGAACCATTCAAGGGTTGGGTAAAAGAGTGCTAATCTAAAGGGTCATCCATCAAAATCACAACAATCACCACGCTGCAGCAGCTAATTTCTCAAAATCATGATGGATGCTCTGAATGCCTTCAGTGATAGCATTTACTTCTGATTGCAGCTTGCTAATTTCAGAACCTTTGGCCACATCGATTGACATCAGGGTCGCCCGTTTTTCCTTCAAGTCCTCGATCTCCTTATCAATCCGACTGATTGTTTCACTATTTCTGATTCTGTCAAGAGTACACTCCGTGATCTGAATGTCAACTTCTTTTGATTGGTTCTCAAGTTGCCCCAACTTAACTTTCATTTCAATCAATTCCTTCAGACGATGCCGTACTGCCGTGACATCAAATCCCAACACTTCCAAGTCAACTAGTGCCTCCAAATTGCTATCAAATAAGTCTCTAGGATCGCCAACTTGCAACTTGGAAGTCTTCTCCACCAAAGAGGCAAAGGTTATCATATTTCCAAGAGCGGATCCTTCACGACAAACCGCTTTACACTTCATCAGAGGATGAAAATGTGGCCTTTGT
Source organism: Prunus avium (assembly GCF_965620075.1). Classification (NCBI taxonomy): domain Eukaryota; kingdom Viridiplantae; phylum Streptophyta; class Magnoliopsida; order Rosales; family Rosaceae; genus Prunus; species Prunus avium. The sequence continues at coordinate 41,245,558 of NC_142285.1, forward strand.
GGAAATCTTTTGAATACTTCCATGGATTCAATACTTTTCCAAAATGGAGAACTTCTCACAAAAGGTGAATGTGGACTGTCTTGTTGCTCAACTTGTGTTCCTCTAACATCATTTTGTTGGTTGGCAGTCCTGGCAGGGTTACCTAGAAACAGTCTTGATATTAGTCAAACTAATGACAGCCAAAGGAATCCATTGAAAATTTTCACAGTAGCTTACTTGAGCACTCTATGGCTTTTACAGAATGCATTTCATCTATGCACAGTGATAAAGGTTGATCATGGGCAGATGCCGTTGCAGATATTCCGGTCACAGCCACCTGAACTTCTTTTGTCGAGTAATCCATTGCAGAATCCACATTTTTTGTCTCTTTCATCACTTCTTCAGAAGCTGCAAATTTAAGAAAGACAAGAAATTTTAGACAACACAAGATAAAAAAGAATAGGATAAGCAAGTACTTCCAAAAGGGAAAAACAATAAAGGAAAAGCATATCCCTATTATGTTAAGCTAACATTTTTTTTTGGTCTAGCAACACTTCGAATACATCCGTGGTTTCAAATATTTTTCCCAACTGGAGAACTTTTTAGAAAAGGGAGAGTGTTTGACTGTCTTGTTGATCAGTGTCACCTGTTAAACCAGTTTCAACCTGTCTTCCTCTGACCTCATTTTGTTTGCTGGAAAACCCTGCAGGGTTACCTACAACACAACCTTAATGTTAATCAAACAAACCAAAGCCAAAGAAATACTCTGACAACTTTCTCAATTGCTTACTTAAGCCCTCTATTATTTTCTCAATATCCATTGCAGTATCTTCAGCTTCTGCTTCGACCGTTGCATCTTCAAAACCTCAGATTTTAAGAAAGGTATGAATTTTATGCTACGCAGGATAACAATAAATAGGATTAAACAATTACTACCAACATTTTAAAAAGTGAGAAAAGGATAAGTAAATCCAAATTATTTTCCTTTTTTTTGTTCGTCTACCAATATGTTGTACTTTTCCTAATTGACTCATTTTGACAATAGAAAAATCTTACGGGACTTAATTGTAGCTCCCTCACACATGATTCAGTTGCAGAATCTACACTCAGTATTACCAAAATCAGTGTATTTCTTGAACTGCAAAATCATGGTTTCTTTATTATGTTTCACTACCTCTATTCCTTGACTCTTCCAGTTTCATTTTCCTAATCACTCATCCAAATATTGTAATTGACGAGTATCTCTTTCACAGCAAAAAATTATAGAATAAAAAAGCAAAAGCATACCAGTCATGGGGAGCATTCAAATTAAATTGCACACGAGTTCCTGTAATTCTTTTTACATAAACTAAAGGTTTTTCCAGGTTCTGATGTACCATACCATTATCATTGACAACTTGAGTCTTAGTCGATTCAACTTGAGCAACAACTCCAGTTCCGTTGTGCTTCTCACCTGCAAAAAATAGAATTTATTCAGGCCACAAGTTTTCTATTCCATTGTGCTTAATTCAGGTTGTTAACTACTCATACCTGTCAAATCCCACATTGTTATTACAGGCAATTCAAATATATCATTCGCATGATCTGCAGCAAAAGATCCAACGCCATTATGTGCCTCACCCATATGCTGGTACAAATTAGATTTTCAAAATATACACGTCTATCGAGAATTGTGTAGCTCTGACATATTATACACACCTGTTGCTGGATCTTTTGGGTGTTCAACAAGATATTCAGGCAGTTTTCCCTTCCCTTTTATTTCATTGCTCACCCCATTTTCATTCCATTCAACCTCCTGAATGAATCAATAAGAAATATGATGATCAACAAACTTGGGTTAGAGGGAAATAAATCTCAATAGGATGCCTCAAAAATTAAAATAAAACATCATAGTTTTTTCTATTAACAATTGTCTTTTAAAAACAAAAAAAACAAAAAAAACAAATCCTCTAGTAAGGTCAATATTAAAGATTTCTAGAATTATGGGCATGCGCCATCTTAGTCCTTCCTTTCACTTTTACCTCTGAAGTATAATTAAGCTCTCTTGTTTTATGTAACACTGCTATATATAATTAAAAAGAAAAAAAAAAGGCCACTCTGTATTTCAACCGTGACTACTTTAATTGCCAAATTAGCATGTATCCAGTTAGCTAACAGGAGAATCATTCCTTTCTCTTGAACATAAATGTTTTATTCCTTGTCATCATATTGGCCTTTCTACCCCAAAGCTTAATGCAGACCGCAGTTTTGATACGTAAAGAGATATAGAAGGAAGCATAGCATACAGGCTTCAGATATACCTCTACAGGGAGCAGACATGATGTTCCAGCATGAGATCCCCCTGTTAGCTCAGAATCTGACCTTATACCAGAAGATTCAATGTTGTCCAGTCCATACTCATCTTCAACATCTTCTTCATCAGCATTTTCAATTTCACTGCCCTTCTTGACTGCAACAATTTATGCAAATTTGTTTTATGTGGATTACACAATGAATATGTTAATACAGAAATAATATCATGTAATGTTAATCACTGTGGATATATGCCTCTGGCTAGTGATATTTTCACCAGGCAATTTCAGTGGCCTGCCCCTCCCCTCATGTCTCACTCTTGGCCAAGGGATATCACCTTGAGAATTTCGTGGTTTTCCTTTTTGTTTATAAGAAATGATTTCTTGATTGTCCAGTTCTCCAACCTGTTGTTGCTTAGTCTTCTGCAATAGGAATAAAATGCATTCCAATCAGGACCATCAGGTGTCAGAAGAAACAAATCTCGAGAAAAAAATAATGCCTCTCTTTGATTTTTCTTTTTCTTTTTTGTTTATATAGCACTTCTTACTTTCAAATGGCAGTCTTCAGATGCTATCAACGCTATCAACTTATAAAATTCATAGAATGAGAGCAAGTTAATGAGGTTTTGAGAGGGAAGACTTGAGTCATGGTTTTGTTTACCCCAAAGGAACACTCAGCAATAGGAGAATATATATACCAACAACATTTGTTTTGACAGATCACTTACCGCACCCTTTCTAACTGGAGCTTCTTTTTTCAATGTTTTAACTGGCGTTCTCCTTGAAAATGATGGTGTAAAAGATAAGGAGTCTTCTGGATGTCCCCATGTTAACTTCTTGGAAGGACGTAAAATTGTTGCATCATCATTAGGTTTCTGATTAATTTTTAGTTTCTTTTTGGTCTTTCCATAAGGTGATTTATCAATGCAAGGACTCAAGTGCTCCAACTGATTCTTCCATGAAATCCTTGAACAAGCTGTTTTTACTTCATTATTATCCTTGGTAGCACCTGAACTTTCAAGTGCTGTAGCTACCTCGGAGCTTCTGAAACTCTCGCATGCACGCTTTGATTGTACTTCATAATCCACACTAAAGTGAGCATCCTGAAACGAAAGGCCAAAACTTTAGCCACCCACCAATAATTTGAGCCCATGTATGCTTTCCAGCATAGAAACTTAAATTTACCTGATAAAATTGCATCTTAATGATTATATTTCGAAGACCGAGGATGATTCAAACATGTTTACAAGTTTACAACTATACCCACAAAGACACAAGCCATGACAACTGCGCAACCCCCTCTCCTCTCCCGCTCTCTTTTTTCCCAATATAAAACAATGGAAAAATATGCATACCTTAGAGCAATCAACCCATGTTCCATTGGTCTTTGTAATCCATCCTCTCTCCGTCCATTCCACATGAGGCCTCAATTCTGAAGGACTGCATTCCTTTACCTGCTTTGTGAATTTTAAACGGACCATATACTTTTCTTCTGTAAGAATTTGTGTAATCTCTCCGACCCACCAACCCATATCATAGAATGCATCCACCATTTCCATCAAGTTAAAATCTCTTTTGCCTGACTTCGGAGGCTGAGGCCGAATCTGGTGGCCATTTACTACCACTTTAACATCACAGTTGTTTGTGCTCTTATATTGAAGCAAGAAAGAGTTAACCCCTAGTTCACCAAGATAAATTGCTGGGAACCAAGCATACAATAGATTGTTTTCGTTGGGATTTATTTCCACTGCTGTCCCATGGCTGAAAATTGTCTCCTCTATCCTCTTTGAACCATTAGTGACAAAGATCAGTTTTCTTTCTCTCAAAAGCATAGCATATAGAAATTTGTATCATATCTCAAAAATAGAAGGAAGCCAGATATATTGCTAATGAGATAAATGAATAAACTGAGATGGCACGAAGTTGCAAACATACAAGTAAAGACCTCTGTAAATCCAAACTTCAAACTACAGAAAATCACAAGTTCGTGATTTGAAATACCCCAAGTTTTAGTGCCATGCTTAATATTACAAATGTTCACATGATTAATAATCATTCAAGTTTTAGTGCACCATTTTTTGCTTTAGAAAGAAAAAGATAGCAAACGCAGAACCATGGATCTTTTTATAAGTAAATTGATACTGATAGACAGATTACTAAAAGTATCTGCTTTCTGTAAAATTTCATCAATTAATGGTAAAAGATTGAGTTCACAATAAAACCGTTTAACTTAACTTGCCCAAATATGATTTAGGGGGAGGGGGGACTTATTTAAGAAACACAAAACCCAGAAGAAAAAAAATTAGAAAGCATAAACAAACATGATATCCAGTACTGGTTCGGATCATCACATCATCAATTCCCCAAGCAATAAAATAACAACTTTGGTTGATAATTCAGGAAAATCAATAGAATAGTCAAGAGAACCAATGATACCAATGACAACCGGTATTAAAAAAACATGAACACGGATAAACTGCTCTTAAAAAGTGCAACAACATAAAAAGATGATCTTTTTAGGAAAATAGAAATCTTTTGAAGGAAATAAAAAAGAGAATCTAAAAGCAGAACAACAAAGGCAAGGCCAATGTACAATAAACAACCTGCATGTTCTTAAATCATGAAAACCAATGGTAGAAAGCTCCAAAGAAAATTCATAAATAAACAAAAGAAAGCGCATGCAAGCATAAACCAAGTACAAATCCTGTTTAAAAAGACAAACCCACATGCATTATTAAAATGTAGAACTAGTACCTCCTTCCGGGCTCGAATCCATACGCCGTCCAGAAAATCCCAATGAGGCCGCAGCTCAGAGCGCCTTAACTCAAGCAGATCAGGTGGGTTTTTGAAACCCACCGTATACTTGTCATCCTCAAACCTCATCACAACCCCCACCCACCAAGCTTCAAGGTAAAAGGAGTCTACGACGTCTGCGGGCTCGAAGGGCTGGTCAGGATTGTCAGGAGGAGGCACGGGCCGGATGGAGCACACGTCAACGAGCTCAGTGAGTGGCTTGTTTGGGTCATCGTCGGAGACCAGAGTCTCGTACTGCACCAGAGCCTTGCTTGAGTTGCCAAGGCTCTTCCTTTTCTTCTTCGCTGAGAGATCTGAGGGTTGTGGGTCAAGGATTATGGCAGGGAACCATGCACCTCTGTAACCCTCTTCGTTGCTGCAAACTTCCACCTTTGAATCCTTGCTCAAATGCGCTTCGCTCCGCTTCACCACCATTTCTTACTTGTTTTCTCTCACTCTCCAGAGAGACAAACACACTATATTTAGTAGTGTTTAAGCAGAGCGGTCAAGGTCAAGTTTTGGGAGAAAAGTAGGACTTTTTTGTGTCCTTCGATCATAAATGTTTCATTGCTCCAAGACTCTCATATCTCTAGGTAAACGACGGATCGTAAAATTTGAACGATTTGTCGTGTAGATCAAGTTTTGTTGGAAACGACAGGCGTTAGTTCCCCCACTGAGAGTTGTTGGATTGGAATTTGGATGTTTTGGTTGTCCCTAGACCCAAAGCTATACTGGTGTAGTGTTGTTGGGCTTCGGCCCACATTCATAGCACTGAGGATATGGTAGTACATGGTACATACAGATAATTGTTTGTTACCAGCATCCTAAGGCTAATGGCTGTCATAATAAACTACAGAACAGTTTGGTATCACGTCATCATTACATTCAAAAGGGTACAGATATTATATATCAGCGTCCAAGCTTAGCAAAAGGAGTGGTAATCTAAAGGGTGTCATCCATCATAATCACAACAATCACCACGCTGCAGCAGCTAATTTCTCAAAATCACGATGGATGCTCTGAATGCCTTCAGTTATAGCATTTGCTTCTGATTGCAGCTTGCTAATTTCAGAACCTTTGGCCACATCGATTGACATCAGGGTCCCCCGTTTTTCCTTCAAGTCCTTGATCTCCTTATCAATCAGACTGATTGTTTCACTGTTTCTGGTTCTGTCAAAAGTACACTCCGTGATCTGAATGTCAACTTCTTTTGATTGGTTCTCAAGCTGCCCCAACTTAACTTTCATTTCAATCAATTCCTTCAGACGATGCCGTACTGCCATGACATCAAATCCCAAAATTTCCAAGTCAACTAGTGCCTCCAAATTGCTATCAATTAAGTCTCTAGGATCGCCAACTTGCAACTTGGAAGTCTTCTCCACCAAGGAGGCAAAGGTTATCATATTTCCAAGCGCGGATCCTTCACGACAAACCGCTTTACACTTCACCAGAGGATGAAAATGTGGCCTTTGCGGAAATCTTTTGAATACTTCCATGGATTCAATACTTTTCCAAAATGGAGAACTTCTCACAAAAGGCGAATGTGTACTGTCTTGTTGCTCAACTTGTGCTCCCCCAACCTCATTTTGTTGCTTGGCAGTCCCAGCAGAGTTACCTAGAGAACACAATCTTGATATTAGTCAAACTAACTACAGCCAAAGGAATCCATTGAAAATTTTCACAATAGCTTACTTGAGCACTCTTTGGCTTTTATAGAATGCATTTCATCTATGTACAGTGATAAAGGTTGATCATAGGCAGATGCTGTTGCAGATACTCCAGTCACAGTCACCTGAACTTCTTTTGTCAAGTAATCCATTGCAGAATCCACAGTTTCCGTCTCTCTCATCGCTTCTTCAGAACCTGCAAATTTAAGAAAGACATGAAATTTTTTACAACACAAGATAAAAGCGAAAAGGATAAGCATATCCCTATTATGTTAAGTCTAACAGTATACATCCATGGTTACAATTTTTTTCCCAACCGGAGAACTTTTCAGAAAGGCAAAGTGGATTGTCTTGTTGCTCAGTGTCACCTGTTACCCCAGTTTCAACCTGTCTTCCTCCGACCTCATTTTGTTTGTTGGAAATCCCAGTAGGGTTACCTAGAACAAACCTCAATGTTAATCAAACAAACCAAAACCAAAACCAAAACAATACTTTGAAAACTTTTTTAATAGCTTATTTAAGCCCTCTATTATTTTCTCAATATCCATTGCAGAATCTTCTGGTTCTGCTTCGGACATTGCATCTTCAAAACCTGAGATTTTAAGAAAGGTATGAATTTTATACTACGCAGAAAACAATAAATAAGATTAAAAAATTACTACCAACAGGTAAAAAAGTGAGAAAAGGATAAGTACATCCCAATTTTATATTTTTACATAATATTAAGGGATTTAAATGTAGCTCCCTCACACATGATTCAGTTGCAGAATCTACACTAAGTATTACCAAAAGTATGTGTTTCTTTAATTGCAAAATCATTCTTTCTTAATTATGTTACACTACCTCTATTTATTGACTCTTCCGATTTCATTTTCCTAATCACCCATATATGTTGTAATTAACTTGTATCTTTTTCACGGCAAAAAATTATAAAACACAAAAGCAAAAGCATACCAGTGGAAGAGAGCATTCAAATTAAATTGCACATGAGTTCCTTTATTCTTTTCACATAAACTAAAGGTTTTTCCAGGTTGTGATGTACCATACCATTAACATTCGCAACTTGAGTCTTAGTCAATTCAACTTGAGCAACAACTCCAGTTCCATTCTGCTTCTCACCTGCAAAACATAGAACTTATTAAGGCTACAAGTCTTCTATTCCATTGTGCTTAATTCGGGTTGTTAGCCACTCATACCTGTCCAATCCAACCTTTTTATCACATGCAATTCACTGCTCGCTCCATCTTCATTCCATTCAAACTCCTGAATGAATTAATAAGAAATAGCATGATCAACAAATTTGGGTTAGAGGGAAATAAATCTCAATAGGATGCCTCCAAATTCGAACTTATTCCAGACATTAAGTAAAGTTGAACACATTTTTTGAATTAATTAAAGACAAATTTAAAATAAAATACCATAGTTTTTTATTATTAATAATTGTCTTTTTCTAGTAAGGTCAACATTAAATATTCCTAGAATTATAGGCACAGACCATCTTAGTCCTTCCTTTCACTTTTACAGCACCCTCTGAGGTATAATTGAGCTCTCTTGTTTCATGTAACACTATTTCAAACATTTTTTTAATATATAAATTTATTTAAATTAAATAATAATAATAATATAAATAAATAAATAAAAAAGACGCCACTCTGTATCTCAAACCATGGCTACTTTAATCACCAAATTAGCATGTACCCAGTTAACTAACAGGAGAATCATCCCTTTCTTTTGAACAGAAAAGTCTTATTCCCCGTCATCATTTTGGTCTTACATTTGTTTGATAGAAAGCACACTGGTCTTGCATTTTTACCCCAAAGCTTAGTGTAGACTGCAGTTTTGATATGTGGAGAGATAGAGAAGAAGAATAGCATACGGGCTTCAGACATACCTCCATGGGGAGCAGACATGATGTGTCAGCATGAGATCCCCTTGTTAGTTTAGACTCTGTACCAAAAGATTCAATGTTGTCTACTCCATACTCATCATCAACATCTTCTTCATCAGCCTTTTTTATTTCCCTGCCCTTCTCGACTGTAAAAAATTATACACATTTGTTTTATGTGGATCACACAATGTTAATATAGAAATAATATCATGTAATGTAAACAGTGTGGATATATGCCTCTGGCTATTGATTTTTTCACCAGGCAATTTCAGTGGCCGGCCCCTCCCCTCATATCTCACTCTTGGCCAAGGGATATCACCTTGAGAATTCCGGTACTTTACCTTTTCGTTTAAGAGAAACTATTGCTTGATTGTCCAGTCCTCCAACCTGCTGTTGCTTAGTCTTCTGCAATAGGAATAAAATGCATTCTAATCAGGACCATCAGGTCTCAGGAAGAAACAAAACCAGAGGGAAAAATAATGCGTCTCTTGCATTTTTTGTATATAGCACTTCTTATTTTCAAATGGCAGTCTAAGATGCTATCAACTTATAAATTCATAGAGAGCAAGTTAATGAGGTTCAGAGAGGGAAGACTTGACTCATGATTTTGTTTACCCCGAAGGAACACTCAGCAATAGGAGAATATATATCAACAACACTTTTGTGAGAGTTCACTTACCACACCATCTCTAACTGGGGCTTCTTCGCTCCTTCGAAATAATTGTGCAAAAGATAAGGAGTCTTCTGAATGTCCCCATATTAACTTCTTGGAAAGACCTAAAATGGTTGCATCATCGTTAGGTTTCTGATTAATTTTTAGTTTCTTTTTGGTCTTTCCATAAGGTGATTTATCAATGCAAGGACTCAAGTCCTCCGACTGATTCTTCCACAAAATCCTCAAACAAGGTGTTTTTTCTTCATTATTATCCTTGGTAGCACCTGAACATTCAAGTGCTACAGCTAACTCAGAACTCCTGGAACTCCTGCATGCACGCTTTGATCGTAGTTCATAATCCCTGCTAAAGTGACCTTCCTGAAACTAAAGGCCAAAAATTTAGCCACCACAAATAATTTGAGCCCATGTATGTTCTCAGCATAGAAACTTAAACTTACCTTATGAAATTGCATCCTAATTATTATATTTTCAAGACAGGGTGATCCAAACATGTTTGCCATCATATCCCATAAAGTAACAAGTCATGACACCACCCTCACACCCCGGCCCTTTTCCCAACATAAACAAGAGAAAAATACACATACCTTAAAGTAAGGAACCCAGTTTCCATTGATCATTGTAACCCAGTTTCTATTGATCATAGTAACCCGTTTTCCATTGATGATAGTAACCCATCTTCCATCCGTCCAGTACATGTGACGCCTCAATTCTGACTGACTGCATTGCTTCACCTCCTCTGTCAATTTTAAACAGACCAGATACTTCTTTCCTGTAAGAACTTTTATAATCTCGCCGACCCACCAACCCATATCAAAGAATGCATCCACCTTTTCCATCAAGTTAAAATCTCTTTCAGCCAACTTTGGAGGCTGAGGCCGAATCTGTTTGCCACCTACGACCACTTTAACATCACAGTTGTTTGAGCTCTTATATTGAAGCAAGAAATAGTTGGCCCCTAGTTCACCAAGATAAATTGCTGGGAACCAAGCACAGAATGGATGTTCTTTGTAGAGATTCACTTCCACTGCTGTCCCAGGGCTGAAAAATGATCCCGCCATCCTCTTTGAACCATTAGTGAGAAATATCAGTTTTCTTTCTATTAGAAGCACAGCATATAGAAATTTCTATCATCCCTCAACATAGGAATCCAGATATATTGCAAATGAGATAAATGAATGAACTGAAAAGGCATGGACTTGCAAACATACAAGTAAAGACCTCAATAAATCCAAACTGAAAACTCCATAAATCACAAGTTCATTATTTGAAATACAAAAATCAAAAAACAAAACAAAAGAAGACATGAAAGAAAAGATCTTTTGAGTTAAATATCCATATTGAGAAGCAGACTGCATCAGACCTAGCTAGATGCTGTGGCTAACGCACCATTGGCCATCCATAGCACTTAAATACTCAATAGTACAAATGTTCACACAATTAGTAATCATTTAATTCATGGTAAAAGATTATGTTCACAATAAGACCGTCTAACTTAACTTGCCCAAATACGATTTAGGGGGAGGGGAACTTACTTAACAAACACCACAATATCAGAGAAGTCCCATAAAAAAAATTAGAAAGCACATACAAACCTGATGTCAAGTACTGGTTCGGACCAAGGACAACAAGCAATAAAAATAACAACTTTGGTTTGGTTGATAATTCAGGAAAATCGATAGAATAAACAAGTGAACCAATGATACTCATGACAACCGGTATTAAAAAAACATGAACACGGATAATGGTACTCACTGAGCTCGTTGGCCTTGTAACATAAAAAGATCATCTTTTTAGGAAAATATAAATCTTTTTAAGGAAAAAAGAAGAATCTAAAAGCAGAACAACAAAGGCAAGGCCAATGTACAATCAACAACCTGCATGTTCTTAAATCGTGAAACCAAGTACAAATCCTGTATTAAAAAACAAACCCACATGCATTATTAAAATGTAGAACTAGTACCTCCTTCCGGGCTCGAACCCATACGCCGTCCAGCAAATCCCAATGAGGCCGCAGCTCAGAGCGCCTTAACTCAAGCAGATCAGGTGGGTTTTTGAAACCCACCGTATACTTGTCATCCTCAAACCTCATCACAACCCCCACCCACCAAGCTTCTTGGTAAAAGGCGTCTACGACGTTTGCGGGCTCGAAGGGCTGGTCAGGATTGTCAGGAGGAGGCACTGGCCGGATGGAGCACACGTCAACGAGCTCAGTGAGTGGCTTGTTTGGGTCATCTTCGGAGACCAGAGTCTCGTACTGCACCAGAGCCTTGCTTGAGTTGCCAAGGCTCTTCCTTTTCTTCTTTGGTGTGCCATCTGAGGGTTGTGGGTCAAGGATTATGGCTGGGAACCATGCACCTTTGTACCCGTCTTCGTTGCTGCAAACTTCCACCTTTGAATCCTTGCTCAAATGCGCTTGGCTCCGCTTCCCCACCATTTTCTTGTCTTCTCTCACTTTCTCCAGAGAGAAAAACACACTATATTTACTAGTGTCTAGTAGCAGAGCTGTCAAGGTTTTGTCCTCCTTGTTCTTCCAGGACTCTCAAATTGTGCATAACCCAAAGAAGTGTACTTTTGTTGGGCTTCGGCCCACAGCCAACCACTCCTCCACCAAATGGAAGATTCCAAACATTTCCTAGTGTAAAGAAAAACTCTAAAAACGTTGTCTTGAAATTTGAAGTGTCTTGCTTGGTCTTATTTAAAGCGTGTCATATTTACAGTTACATCTAAGATTCTAGAAGAAATATACATCTGATATATGTTTTGTAATTCACTTATAATGTTTTAATCCAAAAGTTTTAACTTATAATGTGATTTTATTTGGACATTACATCTGATTTTGTATCTCAATTTACTGGTCGTCTCAAGCTAAAATGGAAGAGTAAATGAGAAGTAAAATCTTTTTATTTTTTTCTCAGAATAAATGAGGTGTAAATGAGATGTAAAATCACTATCTCTCAATTTGGTGGTACATTGCAAAATGCAAATATTATTATTTTTTGTTTATGAAAGAAAAGTTTAGGTGGAGATTAGTTATTCTTATCATTAGTGCTAGGACATACCCACAACCCTCAAGCCAAAAAGACTTATGCATGGTACCCGCTGTCACAAGTATGAATTTATCTAAGAAAATGCAAATATTCTTTAATATTAATTTTTTTTGGCCATTAAGAATATAATATTATTTGGCAATTGTGTTGTTGGTCCAAATAATAATTAAAGCAAAGTCAAATTTGTCTCCCTCTCCCTCTTTTTTCTCTCGTTTTTCTCGTCACCTTCCTCCCAACCCAAGTCATTACCCACTCAGCCATTTCCACAAGTCAAAGAAACCATCTTTTTAACCAATCTCCCTCCCCATGATCTCATTTTTCATCAAACCCATCTCTTTCCTTCCCTTTCTTTCAAAATCTTAACTTCACAAACACCTCCCTCATTCTCAATTTCTCACATTCTATCATTCTATCTCTCAATTCAATTCAATTCAATTCATCTCACGAACCAGTTTCTCACCCACCATGTTGATGCTGGTAGATGTAGTGTAGATACAGCTGCACCAAAATGGATTCAGTTGCATCCTCAACTTGTGATACTCGCAAGTGCACGAGCCGTTAGGTAGTATAGCATATGTAAGTGCGAGGTCGATCCCACGAGGATTGGTGATTGAATGATCCAATTCATTTCCCTACACAAAACATAAATGAAAACAAAAGGAAATAAATAAAACAAGGAAGAAAGAAATAACTAACTCAAGCAGATAAGTTCCCAAGTTCAATTTAGATTAATGGATTGATTCTAGCTAAAGTATGATTAAGCCATGGTGTGTGGTCATAACCTTGTGTTCCTAATTCCCTAATTTGATCATTTGTTGTCTAACCTAAAATTAAGCATTAGGAACCCATTAAGCATAGAAGAACATTTTAAACAACCAAGTATGTATCTAATCCCTGTTGTCGAATGTCCATACATACTCTTCCTATTCATAGTTCAATTCGAATTAAAGCATGGTGTATACTCTTAATTCAAACCAAGATAGCTAACATGCAAGCCTAAATGGTGATCAATCATTCAAACTAGCATATTAACTTATAAGCATAATGAATAAGAACATGAACCATAATTGAAACTTGGAAACTAATCAAACTTGAAAAACTAAAGAAAAGAATTTACATAATGAAAAGTAAAGTGGAACTAAGAAAAACTTAAGGAAAATTTTAGCACAAAAGATTTCATTACAACAATTGAAAACTAGAAAATGAAACTAAGAGAATTTGAGGGAGAGAAGGGAAGGGAGCTCTAGAGAAGTGTTTGAGAGCTCCCCCCCTTGGGGTGTTTTTACAAGCTTGGGAAACCTCACTATATATAGGCCTAAGGAAGCTGAAAATCTGAATTAAGTATGGCTAATGCATACAACACTTGTTTTATAAAATCTGAAATGGTTGATGCACTTCACTAATGCATACAACACTTCCATTATAAAATCTGAAATGGTTGATGCACTTCACTAATAAATCCCACCAGCAGCCCTAGCTCATCTTCATGTCACCATGACCAAGCTTCCAACCAGAAATAATAGCTCATCCTGAGGTCAGCATGACCAGCAACTTCAAGGGCTTACGAATTGGGCTTCCCTTAAGCAAATTAAGACTTTAAGCACTCAAACTTGAAGTTCAGAATGTCTTCTTTCCAGCCATATATCATTTGGGCCAATCCAAGGTCGGAGGAGGAAGTTAAGGCCAAAACAAATTGCTAACTCATTTTGCGCGCTGATAAAATCCATCCTGAGCATGGCTCTGTGTTTGCTAGGTAACAGACTCCACAATTATCCAATGGGGCTGAATTTCGGATATGTTATAGTATACACCCATTGGAACAACTTTCACGAAGAATGTGGCCTCAACCGAGCTATGTAGGTTGCTGAAACAAAGCTTGCAATATGACCTACGAAACTGGGCTGGCAGGGGACTGTAGCCAAAATTGAGTTTGTCTTTAAGCTCTTCATCCATTCATCCAAATTAGGCCCTAATATGCATGGATTGCATCATTTACTATCCAAAGCCCTCATTATTACCTAAAGCTCAATGAACTGAAAGATAAACACAAAAAGGATTAAAAGCACAAGTTTAACTCAAAAACATAACCAAATCATAAGCTAGAAGGGTACAAAATGATATACAATTATGAACCGATCAAATACCCCCAAACCTAGATTTTGCTAGTCCTCGAGCAAAACAACACAAAACAAAGTTAAAAACAAAACAAGAAGTTAACTAGACCACTTTCGTAGGTAACTCGATTGCATTGAGCGAATGCAACAAGCCTTTAAACCTCTAGGCATCCCTAGTAGGAGGAGTTGTGTCTCCTGAGGGTTTAACAGTTACGATACCCACAAACGTTTTTCTAACTCTACAAAACAAAATGGTTAGAAAACTTATTAGATTTGTTAGTTCTTAAGCAAAACCAAAACCAAAAACAAACATAAAAATAAAAACAAAACACAAAACACAGAAAATAAAAAAAACAAAATCAAAATAAAAACTCAAAACAATCTTTCCGAACATTTTGTGAAGAGAAATGACTCATGCACATGACTTAAACGTTTTGACAATAAAAGCTCAATTTTAGACATTATTCACAAAGCGGCAAAGTTCAAAACATAATATGCTCAAAGTGTAGTAGTGTGATAGCCAAATGCAACAAATTCCCCAATCTTAGTTTCCACACAATTTCAAAAATCATACCAAGCACAAATGCAACTTCAAATCTCACCAAAGTTGTCCTCTCACAAATGAATCACTCAGAAGAGGGCTACAATGCAACACTCAGTTATAGACATGGGATTAGAGTTAAATCATAAGGTACTTAACTCAAAAATAGGAAGATGAAGAACTTGCATTAATATGATCTCAAGAAGGAGGCCAAACACTTAAAAGTAGAAAAATGAATGCAATTCAACCACATGACATTTAAGATCAATTTAGGTCTTTATTATAGGTTGTAATGGGGCCAAGGGTGTAAGGTGAGTGAGAAATGAAAGGTATGGATAATACAAAGTCCAAGGAACTCAAAATGTAAGAGCATAAAATAATTGTTTACAAGACTTCGAATCATTACGATTAGATTTTTTTCTTTTACATAATCAAAACTCCTTATACCTTCATTTACATTGATTCAAACTCCTTTCCAAACACCAAATTATTTTGAAGGCCCAAAAATGAAACCCAAAAATGAAATTTCATTCAACCACCACTTAATCACAATTTTTCTCTTTTCTTTCACCAATTGTGTGATTTTTTTTTTTTTTTTTTTTTTCTTTTTTTTCTTCTATGTAATATTCCTTCCCAAACTTAGCATGAAAAACACATCCGAATTAGAGCTCATGAGTTCCTTAGAAAGGTAAATATTTGTTTTTCGGGCTAAGGCGAGGAAATATAATTGGTAAAATGAAAGAAAAGGTTTACATGTAGGCTCAAAATGGTTAACAATGGAAAATCATGCTTAAGCATGCATAAGGTTAGCTTGAAAGGCACAAACGATCCAAAGAAGGCCTTAATATCATTTCTTTAAATGTCATGAAATCAAATTGCATAAGAATGAATGACTTTTAAGTGTTCAACCAAATCAATGAATAATGAGATCAAACAACAACTTTGATGACAAGAAAATAAGAGTATGTGTATAACACTCATGAAATGAAGCACAAGGCTCAAAAGCTCACATTATATGGTTATATAAGTCTAATTTATGCTTGATACAATTCTTTGGGTCATGCAAATCCTTTAATTGGAAAATTATGAAACAAATGGCAAGTGCAAAGAAGGTTTCGAACATATCATGCTAGAACGATGACAAATTAATTAATTAATGAATTTTTTTATTTTTTTTTATTTTACAAGAAGAATTTACAAGGAACAAAAAATAAATAAATAAATAAATAAAATTCAATTTTCATTTAAGTCATGCAAACATTTATCACAATCTCATCAAATGTGTTCGGAAAGTGACTCAAAACAAAACAAGACTCAAAATATAGAAAAAGAAAAAAAACAAGCAAGAAATATATATATTTTTTTTAATAAGAGAAACTAAATTTACTTGGTAAACTCCAATACCCCCAAACCTAGATATGAACATTGTCCTCAATGTTTAAAAATTAGGAACAAGCAATGTCATAACAAGAAATGAAAGGTACTAAAGTAAATATAAAATCACAAAACACATAAGAATTGAAATAAAATAATTACAAAATAAAAATTACAAACAAACAAAAAAAATAAATAAATAAAAAACGAAACAGTAAAACACTCGAAACAGAAAACAAACAGTCTTACACAAACCAAAACCCAAACGATTGAAAGCCCAACCCAAAAGAAGTTAACACACTTTGAAACCTAACAAAGGTGAAAACCCGAAGCCCACAATGAAGTCCGAAGCCCACATGTTATTATTAATTTATTTATTTTATTTATTTATTTTAATTTAATGAAACGTGAATTGGGAGTGCGAAGGCGGGTATTTACGAAACAGAAAAAGTGTGGTCCTTGATGCCTTGGTTCCTGGGAAGTCACGGGGAAAATAGGTGAGGGACGTGTCGGCATGCAGAGGCCGCTTTCACATCCCCCAAGCTAGAATTATTAGACTCGTAGGAAGGCGCGACGACTTTTTCACTTGAAGGTGGTGAAAGGTGAAAATGCAATTAAGGGGGTTGGGAAACGGGTGCGGCGACATATAGAGATAAGTGGTAAGGGCCGCACAGAACTCAGAACCGCAGCGGCTAGGGTTTAGCAGACTAAGTCTATAAAAGGTAAAAAGAAAGGGTAAAAAAAAACACAAACTCAGAAACACACAAAAGAGAAAAGAAAGAAAGAAGAAAAGAGAGTGAGAAATCAAATGGCCTCTAACTACCCATTTTCGTTGGATCTCAACCTAGCTCCACCGACTCAGACACGAGGCCAAGCAGCGGCACCAGTATGGATGCCCTACTTTGCTTCCGCACGGGGGCCTGTGACAGTAACTGACTCAATACTCCTGGACAACGATGTTGCCATTGGAGTGGCTAGAAATTTAGTGACTCCTAAAGATATACGTGTTCTGGGGACAAGGGATGACAACCGGGTCGTGAGCGATGCCCTGGCACTGAGCGTGCAGAGTACAGCAACAGTCGCAAGTTTGGGTCATCGCCTACTTGCGAAGTCCCATGAGGTAGAGGTGCTTAAAGCTCAGTTGGCGGCGGAGCGAAGTATGGTTGAAGAGTGTCAGACTGCTATAAAAAGCTTGAAAAGGGAGAGGTCAAGGATAGTGGAGGTGAATCGACACCAGCTAGAAGTATTGCGGGACGAGAATAGAAACCTATCAAAGATGGTAGAGTTGTACTCTCGCGACATGCGAAAACAGCTGGAAGACCTAGACCGACCGGGTAAACGCAAGCAAGCAGATCGTGAGAGTAGTTACGCTCAAGCTAAGATTGCGATCTTTGGGAGCTCAAGTGGTGAGCCCCAAGAGGCTGTGCATGAAGCCCAGGAAGAGGACAGCCAGAGGGCCAAACTCAAAGCTCCAATGGTCGAGACACCGAGCACTGTGAAGAAATGACTTCTACTGCATTATTGATGTTTTTATTTTAATTTATTTTATTTTTTTGGTTGTTTTTGTCTTTATTTTGTTTTGGAAATAAAAGAGTAAATTTGCAGAAGGAAAAAGAAAACGGAAAAGAAAGCACACTTTCCAAACTTAAATCAAACGAAGACGACAAACGGAAATGGAAGCACAGTTCCCTAACTAAAATAAAATAAAGATGACAGCTGAAAGGAAAAAGCAAAAACACAAAGCTCTAGAAAATGAAAGTAACGGGCAAAAACATAAAACACCAGAAAACACGGAAAAAAGAAAAGTAAAGTGAAAGTAAAGGTGCTCCCCCTTGAAGCGATTAGGTCGAGCATGCCCGGGAAATCCGAAATGGTGTTGGCTCTCTCTCTCATCAGCGTATGTCTATTTAAACCACACCTCTGCAAGCGGATGATACCCAGCATTTCTTCCTGCAAACTCAAGGAAAAACATCAAAAAATTCAGAAGCAAAACAAATGGCATCCTCATGCACTCACCTTGATGATCTCGACCTTGAGCTGTCCCTTGCACCTCCGAATGCCCAGATAAGGGCTCCTCCAAACCGTGTCTTCCCAAACTCCACATATCATCACGGTACGGCCTCAAACTTTGCTGAGGCAATACCGAACTTTTCTGAGGCACTGCCGAACAGAGCAGTGCTGCTAGGAGGCATGATTAGCAGCAAGCTCACTCCGACAGATCATCTGCATGTGGCACAGAGGTCTGACAAGGCAGCGGTAGAGGAGTCCCACAATTTAACTGTGCTCCACGCGGTCTCCGCTACCAATTTGGGCATGCGCCTACTAGCGAGGACAAGGGAGTGTGCCGCGATGAGCGAGGAAATAGCTTCCTTGAAGGCTATGGTGGCGGACTTGCAGAAGCGGCTCTACGGTGCCAATCAGCACGTGGAAGCACTGCAAAGAAAAAATGAGGACCATGTGGAGCTGCTGCAGATTCTACAAGTGCGAGAAAATAGAGGCAATCCATGATGATGAAGAAGATGAAGAATATTTCTTTTTTTTTTTTTCTTTTTTTTTATTGTTTTTATTTTGTTTTTGTTGTTTTGTTGTTGTTTTTTTTTTTTTTTAATTTATGCAATGTTTGAAATAAAAATGTGTTTTAACACTCAGAAATAAACTAACCAACCAAACCACGTAAATAAAAACATAAACTAACTTAACGAAACAAAAACAAAAACAAATCAAAAACAAAGACTCAACAGAAAAGAAAACAAAGAAAATAAAAATAAACTTAATTTAAAAACACACGAATATACAAGCAACTCACGGATGACCAGTTAAGGGCCTCAGAAAACACAGCCAGGGGATCCGGGAAGGTTGGAGGGGTCACAATGGTCCCGCTTAAAACCCAAACTTCTTAGACACCGAAGGTGTCGCCTATAGAACTCCTAGACACTATATTGACGGAAGTGCTCACTGGAGTTACCATAAGTCAGCTCATATGAAAAATCTTTTTAAAATTTTTAAGATAAGAAACAAAAACAAATTAAGATAAAATGGAACAACAAACCATAAACGAAAATGAACTAAGTACTCTAAACAAATTCAAACAAACAACATAAATTGTTGTACTAAAAGAAACAAACCAATAAACCAAAGAAAAACACCAACAGCACTTTTTATCACCCGTTTATCACCATTTGGACAGATTCGTTTCTCTGTTTTTCAGCTTCGACCTCTGTTCAGTTTTTAGGCTATAACTTTCCAACCGTAAGTCCAAATTTTACGTTCTTTATATGGTTGGATTCAGAATAGAAAAACAAAGAACTCAACGCGGACCAAAAGGCAAAAACAACTACGAAAATAAACAGAATTCAAAGAAGAGAAAGGATTGAAATGCTCCCCCTTGAAGCGATTAGGTCGAGCATGGATGCACTTGGAGGTCGCGACTTCTCCCACTACTCCACACTTCCTATCTTTGAAGTTGCCATCTCTCTCCATTTTTATTGAGCTATTTACATTGCTAAAACAAACACATACAAAAACTTGAAACGGAATTAAAGGATTACGAAATATATATAAAAAAACTAAAAATGAAAGGGAAAATCAACACAAGTCCAATTCCATGCTTCAAAGCAACAAGCACCAATGGGTTGTGTAAGCTGGGACTTAAACCCAGTTCTCTTGCTTGTTGGGCAATTGTCCTTTTCTGTTGGACTACAAACACAACTTGTCCATTAACGTCATTAACTTTAAAACTTGAAATTGTCTAGTTAAGAAAAAAAAATAATAATAAAGTAGGAAAGCCAAATAGAATCAAACAATGTTACCGATCCCCGGCAACGGCGCCAAAAACTTGTAGTGTAGATACAGCTGCACCAAAATGGATTCAGTTGCATCCTCAACTTGTGATACTCGCAAGTGCACGAGCCGTTAGGTAGTATAGCATATGTAAGTGCGAGGTCGATCCCACGAGGATTGGTGATTGAATGATCCAATTCATTTCCCTACACAAAACATAAATGAAAACAAAAGGAAATAAATAAAACAAGGAAGAAAGAAATAACTAACTCAAGCAGATAAGTTCCCAAGTTCAATTTAGATTAATGGATTGATTCTAGCTAAAGTATGATTAAGCCATGGTGTGTGGTCATAACCTTGTGTTCCTAATTCCCTAATTTGATCATTTGTTGTCTAACCTAAAATTAAGCATTAGGAACCCATTAAGCATAGAAGAACATTTTAAACAACCAAGTATGTATCTAATCCCTGTTGTCGAATGTCCATACATACTCTTCCTATTCATAGTTCAATTCGAATTAAAGCATGGTGTATACTCTTAATTCAAACCAAGATAGCTAACATGCAAGCCTAAATGGTGATCAATCATTCAAACTAGCATATTAACTTATAAGCATAATGAATAAGAACATGAACCATAATTGAAACTTGGAAACTAATCAAACTTGAAAAACTAAAGAAAAGAATTTACATAATGAAAAGTAAAGTGGAACTAAGAAAAACTTAAGGAAAATTTTAGCACAAAAGATTTCATTACAACAATTGAAAACTAGAAAATGAAACTAAGAGAATTTGAGGGAGAGAAGGGAAGGGAGCTCTAGAGAAGTGTTTGAGAGCTCCCCCCCTTGGGGTGTTTTTACAAGCTTGGGAAACCTCACTATATATAGGCCTAAGGAAGCTGAAAATCTGAATTAAGTATGGCTAATGCATACAACACTTGTTTTATAAAATCTGAAATGGTTGATGCACTTCACTAATGCATACAACACTTCCATTATAAAATCTGAAATGGTTGATGCACTTCACTAATAAATCCCACCAGCAGCCCTAGCTCATCTTCATGTCACCATGACCAAGCTTCCAACCAGAAATAATAGCTCATCCTGAGGTCAGCATGACCAGCAACTTCAAGGGCTTACGAATTGGGCTTCCCTTAAGCAAATTAAGACTTTAAGCACTCAAACTTGAAGTTCAGAATGTCTTCTTTCCAGCCATATATCATTTGGGCCAATCCAAGGTCGGAGGAGGAAGTTAAGGCCAAAACAAATTGCTAACTCATTTTGCGCGCTGATAAAATCCATCCTGAGCATGGCTCTGTGTTTGCTAGGTAACAGACTCCACAATTATCCAATGGGGCTGAATTTCGGATATGTTATAGTATACACCCATTGGAACAACTTTCACGAAGAATGTGGCCTCAACCGAGCTATGTAGGTTGCTGAAACAAAGCTTGCAATATGACCTACGAAACTGGGCTGGCAGGGGACTGTAGCCAAAATTGAGTTTGTCTTTAAGCTCTTCATCCATTCATCCAAATTAGGCCCTAATATGCATGGATTGCATCATTTACTATCCAAAGCCCTCATTATTACCTAAAGCTCAATGAACTGAAAGATAAACACAAAAAGGATTAAAAGCACAAGTTTAACTCAAAAACATAACCAAATCATAAGCTAGAAGGGTACAAAATGATATACAATTATGAACCGATCAGTAGACTGCTCAGGCTGCCGCACGCCTCTGCAGCTGCCACCTGGAGCTCAAACCATCCGCTGCGCCGTCTGCCAAGCCGTCACCCGCGTCGCCGACTCGCGCGCTCTTCCTCCTGCGTCCTCCTCCTCCTCCTCCTTCCACCGCCCACCTCCTCCTTCCACTTCTCCCTACAACCACGCACCACCGGGGCCTCCTCCTTCAGCTCACGGACGCAAGCGGGCTTTGATATGCGCCGTGTCGTATAAGCGCTCCCGTCATGAGCTCAAGGGCTGCATTAACGACGCCAAGTGTATGAAGTACTTGCTGGTCAACAAGTTCAGCTTCCCCGAGTCCTCCATTCTTATGCTCACTGGTAGCTCTCCATTCTCATTTCTTCAATGTTTGGTCTTTTTTATGTTGCGTGTGGTTTGAATTTATGGGTTGTTTTCTAATTAGACTTTAAATTTATGGGTCAGCAAAGACTAGTTCTTGTGTTCTTATCCTACAAACTTTTGCAATTGGATCGTTGAATTATTCTGCATTGGTAGTAAAGCATCGATCTTTTTTTAAAAACTGATGTGTTTCTGTTGATTTGAATGTTATATATATTATGACTAATTCTGTAATTACCAATTAAGTGATATTACTATTACATTTAAGAATCTTTACTTGGGTTATCTTTCTCATGTTTCCATAAACAACTGAGTTTTGTATTATTAGTAATTGAGTATGTCATGTTGTTCCACAATTTCAATGATGAGATATGGTTGTAAAAAGTCAAAAACGGGGGTTATGCTGATGCACCATGGTTTGTTTTAGAAGGTAATTGAACAATGTGCATAGCATGTAATGCAGATAAGTTCTGATCTTAATCTCTATGTGACTGTAACTTGCAGAAGAAGAATCTGATCCTTATCGGAGCCCAACCAAACAAAATATGAGAATGGCGATGTTTTGGCTTGTGCAAGGTTGTCAAGCTGGGGATTCCTTGGTGTTTCATTATTCTGGTCATGGATCACAACAGAGGAACTACACTGGAGATGAGGTGGATGGATATGATGAAACACTCTGTCCCTCGGATTTTGAGACTCAGGGAATGATCGTGGATGATGAGATCAATGCGACAATTGTCAGACCTCTTCCTACTGGGGTTAGGCTCCATGCTATTGTGGATGCTTGCCATAGTGGTACTGTGCTAGATTTACCATTTCTCTGTAGGATGGACAGGTAACTCCAGTTTGATATTTTGTTTCTTCAGATCTTATCTTATGTGTCTTTGCATAGTGTAATCTAATCTTTATTCTCCATCTCTGCCCATATTATGAATATATGAAAGTTATCTATGCTTTATTCTTTACTCTCCATAATGTTATTCTGTATTGTTTTGTGCTTAATATTGCTCTATGTACTTTCCCTATTCATTCTTGTGTGTGGATGTAGAAGCGGAAAGTACGTATGGGAGGACCATCGCCCTCGGTCAGGTGTTTGGAAAGGAACCAATGGTGGGGAGGCCATTTCCTTTAGTGGCTGTGATGATGATCAAACCTCTGCCGATACCTCGGTAAAGTCTTATTTCAACTACATTAGCCATCATGCCTTTTTCTATCCTAAGGATATTATAAGAACAAAGCTAACACTTCATCTGTGCAGGCCCTGTCAAAGATTACTTCAACTGGTGCCATGACTTATGCTTTCATCCAAGCCATCGAGCGTGGACATGGAAATACATATGGGAACATGTTGAATGCAATGCGATCTACCATCCGTAACACAGATAATGATCATGGAGGTGGTATTGTGACGTCTCTTATCTCCATGCTTTTGACAGGAGGCAGTCTTGGTGGATTGAGACAGGTATGATTGTCAATCTTTCAACACCAGTTTGACCATATAACAAAATCTGATGTTTCTTGGCAGTAGTTTGATTAAAATCAGCATGCCAAATTTTGTGAGCAATTAATTGATTCCTAAAAGTTTAGTTAGACACTGCAGTATGAAGGAAAATATAAAAGAAAAATAATGTTTCATATCTTTAGAAGATGTGCAGTCCTCTGTTTTTGCACTGTGAGAAATGCATTGGTAGATCTTAAATTTTATTTTTGTGTATTCGCCATATTGCGTTTTGTTAAACTTGATCTCATGTCTAGTAAGCTGATTTCAGTTAGCATCTTAACTTTCCTTTGAACTGTCTTTGCTGCAGGAACCACAGCTAACTGCCAATCAACCATTTGATGTGTATACAAAGCCTTTCTCCCTTTAGTCAGTGAAACAGTATTTCCATCTTCTAATCATCCAGCGCGTCCCGACCTCCCAGAAGTGCGTACAGTTCTTCCCAGGGAAACCCAATTTTGTCATCCGATTGCTTCCAGTTTTATTGGTTGTTAATCTTATATTTTATAGAATGGGTGTGCACCTTGTAAATCCAATTTCCAGCAAACCCTGACCTAGTTCCTTTTGATGGAACATAATTGGTCTTCAACAAGATCCAATGCAAAAATTCCCCCGATTCCTCCTGGTTATTGTTGCTTATCAAGCAAAGCAGAACGAAGAAACAATGGAAACAGCTCCAAAACGAATGATTTTCACATAATATATATTTTTTCCAGTTATTTTTATAGATTCTGTCAAAAGCTGAGGCATTTCAAATTATTTGATAGCTTAGATCTTGGGCATGTATTTTGAATTCTTCCACAAAGTTCTTATTCTTTGTCCTTGAATTTTCACATATGCATAGATTGTGGACTGATTACAATAGAAAGAGAACAAAACAATGAAAAAGAGGCAAATGCATATAAATATATTCCAACAGAATAGAATACAAGAACAATATGTGAAGTATTGTAGCCAAAAAGAAGATGCAAAAAGCATCACGGATAAAAGTAAAAAGAAAGTAAAGATATGTTCGAATCTGATAAAATTAACATGAGAAGTTGGAATGTATAAAGTCCCATGATTTTTAGGACAAGATCACAACATCTTCTCTTCCCTGACCCTCAGACTCTCTCACTATGTTGATGCCTGTTCAGTGCTCAAAATGCCATAAAAATGTGCAGCTACTACCACCAGGCGCACCCTCCATGTGCTGCCATGTTGCCGCCTATGCAGCTCCATACTCCTACTCCCACCACGATCCACCTCATCAACTGCCACTCACCGCCCTGCCTCCGCCCCCTTACAGCCACTTGCCACCCGGGTCACCTCTGTTCACCCGTGTATGCAAGCGAGCTGTGATATGTGCCGTGTCTTATAAGAACTCCAAGCATGAGCTTAAGGGGTGCATCAACGATGCAAACTGCATGAGGTATTTTCTTGTCAACAGGTTCCACTTCCCAGAGTCCTCTATTCTCATGCTCACCGGTAATTTCGATGTGAAAACAATGTTCCTAAAAATTTTATGCAGATAATTATTTGTGATCTTAAATCTCTAGCTGAGAGTTACTCTTGCAGAAGAAGAGGCTGATCCTAATAGGCATCCATCCAAACAAAATATGATAAAGGCTCTGTGTTGGCTTGTGCAAGATTGTCAACCAGGAGATTCTTTAGTATTTCATTATTCTGGTCATGGAAAACGCAAGAAGAACAACACTGGGGATGAGGTGGATGGATATGATGAATACTTGTGCCCGTTGGATTTTAAGACTGGGGAACTGATTTCAGACGATGAGATCAATGCAATAATTGTCAGACCTCTTCCTCATGGGGTTAAGCTCCATGCATTTATAGATGCTTGCCATAGTGGTACTGCTCTAGATTTGCCATTCCTCTGTAGAATGGACAGGTAATTAAGTCACAGCTTAATACTTTCGTTGCTTAAAATCTGATGTGGTTAAGTTCAATCCCAGATTTTAGTATTGCTTTATGGATGCAGAAGTACGAGATATCTATGGGAGGACCATCGGCCTCCATCCGGTGTTTGGAAAGGGACAAATGGTGGGAAGGCTATTTGCTTCAGTGGCTGTGATGATCACCAGACCTCTGCTGATGCTTCAGTACTAGAAAAAAATCTAAGACACCATCTTAATTTCTTAAACTAAGTATTCTGCTTAGAAGTGACTCATAAAAGAAACAGGGCTAATGCTAATTTTGTATGCACAGGCTCTGTCAAATACTACTCCAACTGGTGCAATGACTTTTTCTTTGATACAAGCCATTGAGCATGGACATGGAACTACATATGGAGACATCCTGAGTTCAATGCAATATACCATCCGCAATGCAGAGAATGAAGACTGTGACACTGGGACATCTCCTCTTCTCAATATGACTAGAAGAGGGAGTCTTGCTGCCGGGTTTACGCAGGTACATATGATTGTCAATGCTTTCAAATTAGTTTGAAAGCATAGGAAATTCTGTTGTTTGTTGTCAGTATTTTGCTTGGATTAATAAGGGTGTGCGTTTTTGGTTATCTTTACATAAACTTGACCTCATAATCTTCTAACTTTCATTTATCCCCTTTTCTGCAGGAGCCACAGCTAACTGCAAGTGAAAAGATTAAGCTGAAGAAGCCATTCTCCCTGTGATTTTTATCATCTGTTTTAGCTCTACTGTTATATAATAAGCAAATGCACAATGTCCACAACACTAGAAAACCACAGGCTAAATCCCATATGAAAAATCCCATTACAAATTGCTAAAACCATCTCATCATGTCAAGAGAAAAGGGAAATGTAAAAAAATACTAATAATAAATTATAATAAACATCTGGAAGCCATGTCTTTCTATCCACTTCTTCTTCCTTTTTGCAGTACTCTGAGTGGCTTTCCCATCAACTGCATGCATTGCATCTTGTACCTTGCATTGTCCTTCATAGCCATCTCCTCGTACAACTACAAAAACATATTATCATATTTTAGTTCTCTTTTCCTTCCAAAATAAACTAAAAGAAGAAAGCTGAATTGTTCATGATTGAAAAAAATCAGAGAGAGAGAGAGTGAGAGAGAGATTGCAATGCAGACCCTTTTCTCTGTTTGAGGGAGTTGGCACCACATTCGACCAAGTTGCTTACGTGTTTCACCAAATGAAGAGGACTTAATAACACCCCAAGTTGCCATCACAAAGAAAGAATAAGAAGTGCATGGCTTTATAGGGGAACTATGCCTTCTAAGCACTCTCTCAAACACATCAAGCTTTCCTCTGTTTTTCTTCCTTGATTTCTCACTCCCACCACAACAAGGCCTCATTAAACTCCTGCCTGATGATATTGGAGGAAAATAGTTGACAGGAGATATCACCCCACTTCTCAGCCTTGTCACAATATTTCTTGTCTCAATAGACTCAATTACTTCATTACCCTTTGAAGGTTGTGTACAAGAAGCACTTTGGTGATCTTTCACTTCTTGAACAGCATTTGGGGTCATATATGAAGAAAAACTTGAATTCTCAGAGAAATGGTTTTCTGGGTAACATGCATTTGCATCCAGAGAGTTGAGGAGGCTGTGGTTCTGATGATCAGGTGTATGTTTTTCTGCACACTGAATTGTACTGAGAATTTCAAATTCCCAGTGTCCCCTTTGACTTCAATAGTGTCTCCACTGAGAAAACCAGACAGTTGGAGAGGTGTTGAAGGCATTACAGTGTTTGGTGATTGAATTGATTGGTCAAACTGCATGTCTTCTGCCATTGAAGACCAAAATCCAAGATTGTAATGGAGGGAGGAACTGAGAGAAGAAGCAAAATGGGTTGGTTGTAAGTTTTGGTGATGGTCGTTAGAAATTTTATTGCATAAATGTGAAATGTTGCATCTTTTGGCCATTTGGCACCTTCTGCATAACGTCGTTTCGTCACATGGCATTGGGTTTGCTTTGAACTCTCGAGATGCCAGATAGATGATGTGCGAAATCAGTGGAACCGGTGTGTCGTTTTAGAATTCAACACAGTTTTGTGGTTTTAGTATTGGTTAATTAATGTTTATCAATGTAATTTTTTTTTTTTTATCAAAGAGAGAAAGAAATTCATTGAAGAAACATTGGATGTTTATCAATGTAATTAGATGAACTTATTCCATTAATTATACTATTTATATATGTAATTATTGTCTAAGAAGGTAACAAAATATCATAACAATACCAGCCAAATCATCGAAATGTTGATACCTCTTTCAACATTAGAAAGATAAATACCACTAGACCAATAGTTAGTTGGTCATTGTGAGCTCAATCATTTCTTCTAGCTTGTATAAACAGAAATATATAACTTAATTTTGTTTTTGTCTATGCCACATTACCTAATTTAGGTACATCATGTTGACATATAAGACCCAACAAAATCGATCAATTTTACATATAAAATACCACTAAACCAAGAACTACTTGATGTATGAACAGAAATATATCTTAATTTTGTTTTTGACAGTGCCACATTACCTAATTTGTCGACACATAAGACCCAACAAAGTTGATATATTTTAATATTTTCACACTTGAATTGAAGCCCCTCCGAAAATATAAAAACCTTCCCCTGTTAAAAGCGTTCAGCTTTATCCAAAGTTTTCAACTTTGTGGACATGGTTGCACCACCAGTAGCAGTTGCAACAGCGGCAACAACAGCGCTAGCTACGCCTAGTTCGCTAACGTGCGCACTGGTTCCATCATGGCAAGGTCATTAGACTCATTACCGGCCTCCCCGCTCCATCTCTTCCTCTGTGTGCAAATGGGTTTTGATTGAATTTTAATGGTTAATCTAAATTTGCAGGGCTTCGTGGAAGTCTGGGACCAGCTCGAAGCTTGCAATGGCCAAAGAAACAGGTTCGCCTACTTCGAAATTTTGATTTCGTTTCACACTTGCATAAATGGGCTTCCTTTGGTTTCTGAGAAAATTGAGAAAAAGTTTGAAAATTTTGAGTTGGTTTTATGTATAAATTTGTTGTATTTGATTTGGAATTTTAATGTTGTCAAAGCAGAGACAATGCAGAAGGAAAGCCGGTGGCACTAGTGTTACTGCCCAATTTGAGCTAAAGCCTCCTCCATATCCACTGGTAAGATACTAAAAGTTATGAGGTTTCTCTTTGCAAAGTTTCTTATACATTATTAGACATAAGCTGATTTTGAGTAGATAATTACTATTTTACCAGTGGGTTTAGGCTTCATGCACCAAGTTCCAAATTTAGTGTGTGAGCTCAAGTTAAGTTTAATTACTACTAGCCGCCCTGGCGTTTGTCAAATTTACTTGACTGCTTGGTGTAAAAATTCTTGTTACAAATAAAAATTTTCAATCAAGTTTCAATCTTTCATCTTTTATTTACTATATTGAATGGAAATCTATTAGGAGAAATATACTGAACATTGTAGCAACTTTGGCTGAAAATGGGCAGTAGAATTCGGGGCACTGGTTCACTTTAGATGACAATGTGAGCCAATATTGTTTAAATCATAACACTGCTTTGATATTTCATATTGAGCAGGATGCACTGGAGCCGCACATGAGTAAGGAGACCTTAGAATATCACTGGGGGAAGCACCATAGGGGTTATGTGGATAACCTAAACAAGTTAATAGCAGGAACTGAACTAGATGAATTGTCATTGGAAGATATCATACTTGCTACATACAACAAGGGGGATCTTCTCCCGCCTTTCAACCAGGCAGCACAGGTATGCTATCCAGGAGATTGAATGCTTACCATTATCTTGAATTGTTTGATGTGATAATGTTTTGAGGTGCTTGGGGAAATGCATCGCAATTTGAAATTGTACATTTGCGTCGAAAATTAATGTTAAATTCAATATTGGTGAAGTTATAACTACTTAATGTTAAGGTAGATACTGATGAAATCCACCTGATGCGTCTGTGACAATTTATTTAAACTTCAAGCATGTATTAGATTGACTATATCAGTATATGACTCATACATATACTGCACACAGAAGCAGTCTTTTTTATGAGTGATTCCTGAAGTTAACTACCTATTGCTTTTTCACCTGTTTGCAGATCTGGAACCATGACTTCTTCTGGGAATCAATGAAACCAGATGGTGGGGGAAAGCCATCAGGTGAACTTCTAGAATTAATTAATAGAGATTTTGGTTCTTTTGAGAGATTCATTGAAGACTTAAGGTCAGCTGCAGCTACACAGTTTGGTTCTGGTTGGGCATGGCTTGCATGTGAGTGGTTGCCGTCCCATTTGACATCTTTAAGATTGAATTCTGCTGTCACATTGAATTTGGCGTATGCTAATATATCCTTGTGTTTTCATTTTCCAGATAAAGCGAATAGACTTGATGTTGGAAATGCAGTAAATCCTAAACCATCAGATGAAGACAAGAGACTTGTAGTTGTGAAGGGTCCTAATGCCGTAAACCCCCTTATTTGGGATTTTTCTGTGAGTATTATGACTTGTTCAATTCTTCCTAACTCATTTTTCATGTCAAGATAATTAATATAGTACTCTATAGGAAAATATGTATAATGACTTTTCTTATTCATTTCATGCAGCCGCTCCTTACTATTGATGTTTGGGAGGTATTTGACATTTACCATGTTTCTTCCTATTTCAAAATGGTTATATTTTATAGTGATTTTGTTAAAAACCATTACTGACTGATTGTTAAATCACTGGAAATTTGTTTTTGTTTCAACAGCATGCTTACTACCTTGATTTTCAGGTAAGCCTCCTTTTATTGAACATATGAATTTCCTTCTTATGAGAAGGGATCTATGCATTCTGTCCAATACAAGTACATCTAACAACTGAATCTCTGGTTCTTCCTCCAGAACCGGCGGGCTGATTACATATCAATCTTTTTGGAGAAACTTGTATCATGGGAAGCAGTCAGTTCTAGGCTTGAAATTGCAAAGGCTCGAGCTGCTGAAAGAGAGGAAGAAGAAGAAAGGAAGAAAAGAGAGGAAGAGGAGAAAACATCAGATGGCGAAGTTGAAGAGATTTATGTGGACAACAAGAGTGATGACTCAGAGACTGAATGAATTCAGTTTATTTTGCTTGCAGTGAAGATAAACTGGAAACAATTTTGGGTTGGTTGCCTTCTGGTTTGCAGTAAATGTGATACATACAGAGGTCATTCGAGTTTAGGCAGCATGTACTAAATTGTATTGCACCCGAGTAGATAGAATTTAGGATCTTAGGGGAGCATGTATATCTCTGTGGTTTTCTACAAAATATAAAGTTGATCATCTACATTTGGTTTTCTCTATACCCTAAACTACATCTTGTATTCATATCATCTTATGGGAGAAATCTTAAGAGACAATAGACCATCCAGAGGGGAGATCCTTGATTTGTCAATGCTTGGTGGTCCAAAGACCTCCAAAAATCGAAGAGAGCCATCTGCCACAGCTGATACCACAGTTAACCCATCAGGGCTCTGCAACAAAAATCAATAAAAAGAAACCATGTCAAAGGCATCGGACAGTCAAAAGGACCCAAAAGAGTTGAAAAATGAAATTTTGGGTTTTCAAACCTGAGAAAGATGAAGGACTCTGGATGTGTAGCGATTCAAGCTTCCGACTTTATCCATGGAGGGATACCTCCAAAGGCATAGCTGATTCTTGATGAGCTCGCTTGCACTATAGCCATGGCCACTCATTATCTCCTTGTGATGCCTGTTCCACTCCAGTCCACAAACCTAGAAATATAGCACAAAGTTATACTTTTTGTTAATTGAGTAGAATATCATAAAAATAAAAACATGAAAACCAGGGAAATCTTGTAAAATGGAGATCAAATCCTATAACTTGCCTGAGATTCGGTAGCAATGCTTTTGATGCAGGTTCCCTTTTTCGTGTTCCATATCTTAATACACCCATCTTTCGTGCCTCCCCCAGAGGCTAGCACTTCAGACTGATAAGGACACCATGCAAGGGCCTTGACTGCAGCACGATGGTCTTTAAGACGAAACAAGAATCTCTGTGAGTTCATTTTGGAAGAGTCCCATATGTACAGAAGATTTTCATTGCCGCCGCTTGCCAATACATTGCCTTCTCCTGACCATTTCAAACCACAGACTTCTTCAGTGTGTGTCCGTAAACGGCAAGTCACATTGCTTCCTGCTCTGACTGTCAAAGAGACTTCTTCAGTGAATTGTTCCATTAAATCAATGATTTAGAATCAGAATAGAATTGCTAAAGGTGAAAGGGTGTTTGTCACTACCATCATGGTTGATGATGGACTTGTCGCGGCTGCCGGATGTTAATGTGTGGCCATTCCAGGTAATGCTTGCTATCCTGTCCTTGTGGCTTTCTAGGCTTCTAACCTTTGTGTAAAAAAGATGAACCAGAAAATGGTTTGAATTGCATCATCAACTAAATGTTTCAAAACAATGGATAAATTTAACAAGCATGAGGAGGTGTTTGAGAGAGCTTTACAAGCTTAGAAGTCTCAGCATCCCACAGTTGGAGTTTTGAACGCCTAAATCCAACTGCTACAGTTTTGGCATCTTGAGACCAGGCTACACTTGATGGAAAATCGTTCAGATCATCAACTTGCAACAGCTTATGAACCTCTCGGTTCTCTGCGTTCCAGAGGAATAAATCTTTGCCTAAAGCAATTGCAATTACATTGTTCTTCCCCCAATCCATGGTGCTCATGTAAAAGTCATTTCTTATGTTTGGTGCATCCAGAATTCTAGCTTCCCCCTGCAGCATTCCACACTTAGAACAAAGTAATCACAGAGAGCAAAACAAGAAGGAAATGGGAAGGAAAAAGTGATATGTTTATAGTACCTTAGGCAATCTTCGAGGCTGATGGTGTTTACCATTACCATCCAATTCCTTTGCCTCATCCTGTCGCATCAGATCAACACAACGAATGGACTTTCTGTTTGATTTTGGACTTCCCCTAAAAACCAACATCCTAAATGGGTTCCCTTCTGAATCCAAAGTCAGTTTGTCCTCTATGCTCTTCCTGTACACCTCCTGGAAGACCCAAGAACTAAGGATATCAGTTCAAGAATTGTTTACAAGAAACTAAAATGCAACTACGACATACCCAATTCTTGAAATTCAGCAGAAGATAACATGCAACATTCAAAAAACATCAAGATCCCAAAACAAAGTCCTTTTTTTTTTTTCCAAATAGAAGTAAAAACTAAAACCCAATTAACAATTTATCAGAAAAGACTAAAAAAGCAATTAATTTTTACATTGAAATTGGAGTTCCGGTTTGGTGTTGTCCTGTTTGACAGTAAACTGCGGGCTTGATCAAGATCCATCAAACTCCTATTGGGTATAAACCGATCTCCCTGAATTTGCAGATGCACAAAACCCAAAATTCAAAGAAGAACAAATCAGCAACCAAACGTCAAAGCAACAGTAAGGCATAAGGGAATGACATAAAGAAAAGTGAAATCTTGCTGAAGATAAAGGGAAATGTATAGAGTAATTTGTACCGGAAAGTCGTATTGGGTAATGGGGTTGCTGTTCAGGCGAGTAGGGGAGTACCAATCCGATTGAAGTTCCCACATTCTTGATAAACTGGTTTCTCTCTAATTGCTAATGCAGAGAATAAACAAACTCCTTCTTCACCAGGCAATAAAGAAGAAGAAGAAGAAGAGAGAAGAAAGAAGAAATCTTTAACTAAAACAGTGGCATCTCCCGCCAAATAGATTTATGTATGGTGGAAATCCAACCGTTGTTTCTGTTGAGACAATAATGAGCAAGAACTTGGGTTTTGACTAAAAAGACAAAGGGTTTACTTGGGCTTTAAAAGCTCAGGCCGAGGCCCAGCAGGCCCAATACCTTATTGCTAATAATGCAATTATGCAATGCAATTGCAAGAAGTGAAGAACCCTTATAGCTAATAATGCAATAATGCAATGAAAATGAAAAAGGTCACACCTTTTCTTCAACAAAGAACCCTCATTTCTCCAGTTCTGATCATGGAAGAAGAGAAGGCCTGGCATGAGGAAGAAGAGCCTGTCAGTTTAGCCTGGATGACTGCCTGGCCAAACAGAAGCTTCCAATCCAACGAAGTTACACCAATGGAGAATTGGTCTCTCTGGTAGAGCAGGCAAGTCATCCTTGGCTACCAAACTAGGCTCTTGCTCTCATGTTAGGCCTCCCTTCCTCTCTCTCCCTCCACTCCTCCTGCAAGGCTGCAATGGGATGAAAAATATTGCATTTTGAGCTCTCTCTTTATAGCCTGTAAAAGACAAAGAAATATTGCAGACCAAATCTTTTTTATTATTTCATCTGTGTGTTTGCACCATTTGGCTGACATGATGGAATATATTCTTTGGGGGAAAAGGAAAACCCATGGAGGTCAATCTGCCACACTGATCAGCCAAATTGATCAAATGTGTCTCTTGACTCTTCTATGAAAAAACAAATGCTTTCACAGCTGAGTTTTGGTCATGGGCGTGCAAATTAATGCTTTTAAGTCGAAATGGTATATGTATATAATAATGAATTGGTTTCTTGCCTCAAACAGCCAGTTGCCATTTCTGGCCAAAAAGGAGTGATGGGTTTTGGCCTTTTGGGTTTTAAAATGCAAATCAAACTTCAAAGCATCTTTTAACTGCTCATGCCCCAACCAGAGTCCTTCACTTTATGCTAACAGTGATTCTTGTGGGGCAACACCAACATCAACCAAATTGAAATGCCCCACCTTGAAAATTAAAGTCAATGCCTTGGCCACTAACAAAGATTTTGGGGCTCATCACTTGATCCATTTGGTTAAAGGTCTTTGCTTTGATTTATAGATAGTTACCTTTTCAGGTTTATGCAGAAACACATTCATTACAGTTAGCATACAAAGGAAAAGAAGGGCACATTCATTACATATATCTATCTATCAGAATGCAAGAAACTGAAAGTTTTGAAGTTCAACGTGATTTGGCAAAATTCATCTATAGGCATGGACACAAAATAATCATATAAACACTGAATTACCGAAATTCCTAGAGATTTTCTATTCAAACCCTGCACTTCTCTTTATTCACCCCAATACTTAAATCATTAAGCTGTAAGTTTTATTATTGTGTAAAAAGACAAAAAAGGTCATCCAACTTAATAATTAACCCTAGTACATCTATACACACACCCCCACTCTTCATATCAAGTTTTAGAAAAATACAAACTCATCTACATCATATTGCCAAATTACTCTTCTCTTTTAAAGACATAGAAAATTAACAAGCCTACCTCTTTAAATATGCGAGGGAGTTGATGGAAAGACTTGTTGATTATCAACTCAACAATACCCAAGTGTTGGAATTCCAGTTACAGTTCTTGAAGAGAGGTAAAGTTGTTCTCTTTCTCTAGAAAGTATTAACTTTCGGGTTTAGGGTTCTATTTGTTTGTGGTTTTTTTTGTTGGAAACAAAGAAAATTGTGGGGTTTAAATAGAAAATCTCTTTTATTTCTTATTTTTTTTAGTTTGGGGTGTATTTAAGGGTAGTTTGGGAAGATAGCGGGGTTTTCTTAGAAATTGTGAAAATTTAAATTAAAAAATGGGGTGAACTAAGAGAAGTGTGGGGTTTAAATAGAAAATCTCAATTCCTATTATACAAGATAAAAATAACCTATATCTATTTTTCGATTCCTTAACTTCGTCATCATAACATAAAACACGTTTTTAGCGTATAGTATTTCGTCCATCTTAATTAACCATCTACTATTTATGAATAAAATGATATTTCTCTATACTTCGTTGGATAATATTCAAAGTTTGAATTTTTTCTGTCCTCAAATTAAAGACAAAAACTTTCTCATGTTTACATGAAAGGTTATAAATAGGGCAAACCAAATTTTATGAATCGCATCTCTCTCACTACCTTTGGTTCTATAATATCGCACATGCATCACATTTTGTGTGACACTTTTAGTAATAATTTAATATTTAATTTTAGTTCTTACTCTGAGAGCTTAGAATAATAAAAGCCAACGACGTCGTTTAAGGGCAGCTAACTAAAGCAAAATGAACTAGAAGAGAAGAAACGAAACGCAACCGAAAGATTTTTTTTTTCTACGACGTGGTACAATCTCGTACGTTCATCATCAGCCCGACGCAAGCAATAATGCAATCATCAAGTAGAGTTTCCGAATCCAATGAGGTAATCAAATACAAACGGATAAAAAAGGCAAAATCCCAAAGTGCCCCCACGGGTTCTCAAAATTTCAAATTTGAGCCACGTTTCTCCTCAACCCCAACCCCAACCCCATACACATCGACCGCCCGATCCCAAATATATAATCCCCAAACCAAAAACCTCACAAAACCAGACACACCTCTCCGAATCACACTCACGCAGACAATAGAGAGAGAGATATGGAGGAGCAACAAGAGCACGAGGTTTACGGCGGCGAGATCCCAGCCGACGACGGCGAAGACGTCGACATGTCGTCCAGGGCCGACGACGACCAAGACTACAACGACGACCCTAACTCCAAGGTACTGCAATTTAGTCTCGTAAATCTCGATTGGTAGCTTCTTGTTTGTTTGGACCGGTTGGGTTGATTTAGGTTCGGTTTTTCGTTGTGATATAGGAGCTGGAGGACA
This sequence comes from Prunus avium, assembly GCF_965620075.1. NCBI lineage: Eukaryota > Viridiplantae > Streptophyta > Magnoliopsida > Rosales > Rosaceae > Prunus > Prunus avium. The sequence continues at coordinate 41,281,847 of NC_142285.1, forward strand.
TGAAGAAGCGGCTCAAGGAGATAGAAGAAGAGGCCGGCGCTCTCCGCGACATGCAGGCCAAGGTCGAAAAGGAGATGGGCGCTGTTCAAGGTATCAATCCCCTCCCATTCATCCACAAGAAACCCAAGTTTTAGTGTTCTTTTTTTTTCTTGCTTTCTTTAGGTATTGTGGGCGTGATTTGTTGAGCTAGGGTTAGGCTGCATTTGATTCTTTTGTGGGTTTGAGCTCAGTGATAACTGTTTAGCTAATGCTAGGTCAGAATCCACTTTGTAGTCCTTTTGTGCTGTATGATTGGTGAATTCTTACATAAAAGCTTAAAAGAACATGGAAATTTGATTCTTTTGAATATTGATGCGTTGAACTGACCACGTTGTCACTTGGCACTGATTAATTGGGTGAATAACCCGAATTGGAAGGTTAATTATTTTGCACAATTGGAGTTTGGTAGGTTTGATGTGTGTATGTGCACGAGCACGTGTACCGTCTCGAATGGTTATACTAGAGTTATTGTTCTCTTATATAAGATACTGTAAAGACAGGAAATTTTTAATTATTTCGAGTCTTGATGCGCCGACCCTGGTTGTTAGTTGTTTGTCGCTGATTAAATGGATCGATTGCCCAAGTTCCAAGGTTTCTCATATTGTATAATTGGGATTTTGTAGATTTTGTTCTGCATACGTGTACGCTTATCGTCTTGAATTTTTTTACGAGGAGTTACTGTCCTTTTATATAAACCCGATTGGTTCTAGTGCATAACATTGTGTCTCTAATATGATAACTAACCGGATTCTCTTAGTTGCATCTCCACCCTCTGCCATTGTTGTCTAATTGTGCGTCATTTGTATTTTCTTTGTTGGTCAGCCCATCGAGGGCACCGTTGAATTATACATACAACGGTTCTTGTAGAATCTTTCTGTCATACAATAGGCTTTTATAATGTGTATCAGCAGTAGTTTTGAACTGTTCATGCTTTAAATGTGATAAAACATGATTTCCATGGTTTGATGGTGCTAGATTTTAAGTTTTACTTCAAGGTTTATTGTTTCAAGTAATGATATCTATCAATATTAGCTAATAGTTTTTGTTTTTATGTGTTTTGATTGTGAATGAAGATTCCTCTAGTGGTTCTGCAACTCAAGCTGAGAAGGAGGAGGTGGATTCTCGATCCATCTATGTTGGTAATGTGAGGCCCAACAATCCTATCTTTGTTTCATTTTAATTTGGAATTCATTATACTATATTTAGTGTGGCATGCTCTGCTCTACGTCTTTATCATTTTCCTTATGAAAATTAGTTCTTGGAGGGATCAATCTTTTAGAATTAGAAGATATCATAGTTTAGGATATCACTCAGTTTCCTAGCAGACATTTTATTTGTTGCTTTTGGAGTTCCCTAGGACTGAGTGGCATCCATAGAGTTTGTTTGTTGCCCTTTTTTGCATTTACTCTGTGATTGTTATGTTTCTTTAGATTTTTTTTCCTGTGGGCTGCAAATTATTGAAGGTTTCTTAGCCTGATTAAGTTGTAGTTTGAGATTTGAATTTCATGTAGCCATCTATCTTCCATAGCCATGCTATCTTGAAAGAACTAGTTTAGATAATTTCTGGTGCAGATAGAGTTGGGTTGATAAACTTAAAAAGTTTAATGATATTTGGTATTCATTAATGTATAATTCAAAACAATTTTAAACAATTTAGCCCAGCATCTTTAAGTTAGCTCTATGTAGTTTTTGAGATGCAGTCTCAAATTAGTTTGATTTCCTTTGTGTTTTGATTAAGTCCAACTGCAATAGGTCGAACGTTCTTTCTAAATTGTAACCATATGTGATGTTTTATATCGTCTCTGGAAGCCTCAAGACCAAGAGTGAGAACTTCGTTTGATTTTAACTTCAGGTCGACTATGCATGTACTCCTGAGGAAGTCCAGCAGCATTTTCAGTCTTGTGGAACTGTGAACAGAGTTACAATTTTGACCGACAAGTTTGGTCAACCAAAAGGATTTGCTTACGTTGAGTTTGTTGAAGTTGATGCTGTTCAGAATGCTCTCCTGTTAAATGAATCAGAATTGCATGGCCGTCAATTGAAGGTACTTGATTTATTTTATATAGATAGTTCTCTATACTCATTCGAATTAGAGTAATAATTTTTTGGTCAATCATTTGAGCTATAGTGATTGGTTTTGGTATATTCACAGGTCTCTGCTAAGCGGACAAATGTTCCTGGAATGAAACAGTATCGGGGAAGGCGTCCTAACCCATTTTTTCGATCTCGGAGGCCCTTCATACCTGCTGCACCTTTCTTTCCTGCGTATGGTTATGGGTAAGCCCTAGGATCTCTTTGTTCTACTTGGTTGCCTTTAAGGAAGTCAAAGAGGCATGCGAATTTGGAAATTACTATTTCTCTCCATCAAATTCATCCTTTACTTGCCTTATGACCATTTAGTCTGCTTGAGTGTAGATTTTAGATTCGTATAAGACACACAATATATGTGAAATGATATAAGGCCACACAACATGCGCTGCTGAGAGTATATAGACTTTAGTGGTATTATTTGAACTAAAGGTAATATTGTACTTTGCATGCCTCACACACTTCCGAAAAAAATAATAAAAAGGAGAAAAAAATGAATAAGCTGAAACTGCCAAAACTAGAAACTATGACAATCTTAAGCACCTAGTCAATTTCTCCTAGGCTGTGCGGCAGGTCCTTTGACAAATTGACCAGGCTGCAATATTGGCAGCTTGTTTGTGTTATTTCCTTACCTGCACTGCTGGAAACTGTAGGTTTTTGTTTGTCTTGCTCACTCTGAGATACAAATAAGATTGTTTCTATACTTATGCATTCATTTGTTTTTTCTTGTATGCAGGAGGGTTCCAAGGTTCAGGCGGCCCATGCGATATAGACCATACTAATGATGAATAACATCACCAGGTGGCCACGTTATGTGAAGGCCATGTATGTTTTATTATGGTCATATACCATTCTAATTGTGCAAGAGCCATTTATGTTTCATTATGGTAGTATCTATAGTTTTGGGAACTGGAGAAAAGAAGTTGAACCATCATTCGCATGGCAGAGGCCAACTTGATTCTTTCTCAAATTTGTAGCGCACAAATGGTTTAGTTCATGTGTGGAGGGGATGAAAGAAGGCAGATATGCAAATGCTGTATTAGAGATGAGTCCTTTTTACAGAATTCTGTGCTAGATTTGTAGTTTTAAGATCAGTGTGGATGTTTTTTTTCAACATTGAAGGAAGTGTTTATGCATTCAATTTTATGAATTCGAGTAGTGAATTATCAATATAAAGTTGTCTTTTTTTGGTCAAGACAAAAGTTTGTTTGTCCAAATGACATGATGTGGGCATATATTTTCCAATAAAATATACGCAGGTGGAGGATTTGTGCAGAACAGGAAGTGTTTCAAATTGATTCTAGCCTCCGTTCTTGAATGAAGCTTGTGAAATTGGACCGAGTCTATTGTGTGTCGATTGCTTATGAATGGGATCTGTTTATAGCCCTTGATGTGAATTCCAACAGATTAAATCACTTTCTTAGGCATCCTCATCCCAGGATATCTTCTCAAAATGAGTTTAGGTCTGAACAAACTAGACAAGTAACGTTGGTTGTTACATCGCAATATCTTCTTGTTTCAAAATCAATTTTGATGCAAGCAAACAAAAACACTATCCCATCCTATCAGCTGGGATCTCAAACTCGAGAAATTGTTTTAATGACACTGAATTTCTACTGAATATCAATATACCATGAGCGCATCGCCTTAAAAAAATATTTATTATTTTGTTGGCTAAAAATTAATCAAGTAGCAATTTTGAGATTGGGCTCAGACCAAGGCAACGCCGGCTTGGCCCATCTCCGCTGCTTTAGTTGTTATGACTGTTACGGATGCTACTACTACTAGAAAGGGGGCGCGTCTTCTTCAGTCGTTAAATAAAGAATCAAGTTAAAGTAGAAGGGAGGGAGAATACCAGAAAATCGCTCGCAAAATCTGATATCTGAGTGCGTGGGAGGCTTGAAATTGAATGGCGTCTGGCACAGAGAGTGACGAAACAGCCGATACTCCACCCTTGTAAGCAAACCCACCTTCTTCCTCTTGGCTTTCAAATATATATAATTGTTTTTACTTTTTATTTTTCTTCTGATTTATATGATTTTTTGTCGATATCCTAAACTTTCCTGGGGTTTGTGGGAGTTCATTTTATCTTAATTAATTTCTCAAACGTTTTACCCATTTGATTGGAACAGAGAAAGAACTTGTTCAATTTGATTGATTTCTACTGGTAATTGCAGGACAAATACCATATACAAGGACCCAGATGACGGCCGTCAACGCTTCTTGCTTGAATTGGAATTCGTCCAATGTCTTGCAAATCCCACCTACATTCACTGTACTCACCTTTCACTTCGCTATTTTTCTTTCTTTTTGCATTTACTCTATCTTCATGGACATGCAGCATTGTTATAAAAGTACCTTATTCTTTGTCTATTTGCTACAGATTTGGCTCAAAATCGTTATTTTGAAGATGAGGCTTTCATTGGGTACTTGAAATATCTTCAATATTGGCAGCGTCCTGAGTATACGAAATTTATAATGTGAGTGAAAACCCATGTCTTATAATAACTTTGTGGTCATTTTTGTCTTAAAAAAAAAAAAAAAAAAAAACTTTGTGGTCATTTTGAGTTCATTGACTGGTCTAACGTTCTTTTATAAGGGTTTTTTTTTTCTTTCCACCCTTGATATAATTTCCTGTAACTATTTAGGTATCCTCATTGCCTATTTTTTCTTGAGCAACTTCAAAATGCCAACTTTCGCAACGCAATGGCCCATCCTGCCAACAAGGTCAATTTCTGATGCTTCTATGTTGTTCCCTTTTGAGTCACTTCTGGAATTATGTTTTTCTCCCGTAAAATTTAAAGTGTTTGGAGCTATATATTGGAGTTAGCAGTAAATTCATCTGGTTCTTGTAACTTTTAGGAATTGGCACATAGGCAGCAATTCTACTTCTGGAAGAACTATAGGAACAACCGTTTGAAACATATATTACCGAGACCCCTTCCTGAACCTGTTGCTGCACCTCCTACTCCTGCTCCACCTCAGCAACCTGTGCCTCCTGTGCCAGCTACAACTGTTTCGGTGACAGCAAATGCTCCAGCCCCTTCTCCTATGCAGTATGCTGTCCCCCCGGGGTCTGCTCTTGCAAAAAACGAAGCAAGGAATAGTGGGGTTGATCGAAGAAAGAGGAAGTATGTTGATTCTTTTATTTTATTTTTTTCGTCATTGTGGAAGCACAAGTTTTCTGCAATTTTTAACCAAAAAACCATACTAGATCAGTGTCCTGATTTATGCATGTGGTTATTACTATAGGAAAGAAGGTTAACTTGACAATATCATACATAATAACAGCAATGGAAAATATATCAGGTGAGGTAAGTTTTAATTTCTTGATCTTCAGGCTTATGAGATTAGCATTATTTCTTATTCAAAATCTATGATACAATGATCAAGCTCATATGATAAGGTCCAAGTTTTTCAAATATGGTAGATAATTGTATAGCATTATGATAAATGTCTAATATCCACCCTTTCTGCATTTTTCTTTTGCTTCTTTGATAGTGATTGGCGAATTCATGACATCTTTATGCTCTATGAAATTCTTGGTTAGAAGTAGTCTTCAGCAACTTGTATATCTGATTCCGCATGTTCCATCAGATCAATTATGTATTTTTCAATGCCAGGGGAAAAAATAAAGAACCAAAGAAGTTTTCTTTTTCGTTCCATGGCTGATTCCCATTTTCTTCTTTGGTGCAAACTGGGCAGCTGTGCCAGGTCTTTGTGAACATGTCATGCCACTCCTAAGTGTTCATCATGTTACAGTTTTTTTTCTTTCTCCTCCCCACCTTTTATATGGCGATGATGATGTGCTCTTATTAAACTACACCTCTCAGGATGAGAACAGCTACTCTGTAGTTGTTCTTTGAGCAGATCTAGTAAAACATCTGAGCCATTTGGCGGGAGTGAATTATAAGATGCTTATTTCAGCTTCACATCCTGCCAGGCTTATTGTATGGAAGGGGCTGGGTTTTATTTATTTATTTATTTTAAATCTTTGATGTTTTGGTTGGGGGTAGGGGTGGGGACTTTAATTTTTGTTTGGTCTACACATGAGGAAAATGCGTTGTGGTAATGGGGTCCTTTGTATCAAGTGTCTTGCACAATGTTCATTCAAATTAAAGTATGTGCACAAGTATTCTAAATGCAATTGCATTCTTACCGTTTTTGTTGACCATTTGGGTTTATGACAGAATCTTGGCACGTTTAAAATTCACAACATTGTGAAATCTTCTGAAGAAATAGCCTTTAGCTGGGATGTATAAGTATTTCTATAACATTTTATATGTGTAAACCATATTTCATGCTTTTATCTATTCATTTTGAAAGTTTTGTCACTGATTGTAGGAGAATGGTCAAGAACTGAAGGTGCAGGACTTTCCATCTTTCAGAGAGATTTTGACATTATAATGTTAGTTCCTTTGAGACACTTTATGAGCACACGTGGGAGTTGAGTGAGACTGTGACCATAGCACAAAACTTTTATAAGATCATCTGGTAGTTATCTTTGTACTGAATTGTATGCCTAGTAAGTTGTAAGATTGCCTACTTATGGTTGGAATAGATTGCTTGGAGGATAATTTATTTCCTTGAATAGTTTCGATTTAGTTGAGGTGCCTAACTCAAAAATGTCCTTTGATTGTGTTGTCAATCAATTTGCTTGTTGTTGGTCTGAGTCGAATGATTTTGGTTTGCCTTTTGTTTTTCTCCCAATGAGAACTCCTCCATGGTCTAAGAAAGTGGTTGGCTTACAAGAAAAACTGTTTTCATCTTAGTCAGGGCAAAATTGCAGACGGAACTGATCAGATCATATTGCGAATTAATGGTTTGATTTGTTAAATTGTGTTTCTTTCAATGTCTCCTCCAAGCTGATGTACCAAATCCCAGCAACATTCTCTATTGAATTCTAAGATACAACATTAATTTGCTGAAAACCAGGTTATCGATGGATTTGTGCAGAACATGAATTGTTTCTCGAGACGCTGGCTGATAGGACACGTAATGAAAACGTTAAAAAGATGGTGTGTTTGTTCTTGGCATTGCTTACTTGCAGAACAACCAAAGCGAAATTGAGTTTTGATAGCACAACACAAATGGAAGCGTTGTTTGTATAATCTAGTAGGGTAAAAACGACATTGTCTATTTAGCCTTATTCACGATTTGACCCCGACCGAGGTCTGTTGTCTGTCTTATTGGAAATTTGCCAATTGGTCCCTTTTTCAGTTGAGACCTGTTCGGATACTCTCAAGCTCAGCTCTAATTTTCCATAGCCTTCTTTATTTTATTCAACTCCTCACCTTCCTTTTCAAAGCATATCTGTCCACCTCATCCCCAATACGCGGCGAAGCGTTGGTCCAACTTAGGAACCTGGCCCACGTCAATTCCCACGCCACGTGGATAATACTGATTGGCGATTGCTCATCTGACTCCAGTTAAGTCTGAGTTGTCGTGACGTAAGGTGTTACAAGGGAAGTTAGGAAGGGGATGGATTGGGATGCCACGTCATCCTCCGATTGTTGAACTGCCCAGATACGCCTTCTTCCAAACTACGTGGATGCCAAATATAATAATTGTAATAGAAAAAAAATTCATTTGTTTATAGAAACAACGGTCATTATATGCATGCGCATCAATTTCACGTGAAAATCTGCCCCCCTAATTTCTGCTACGGTGAATCTAAATAGCTGGCTTTGCTTGACTACTGTATATATTTACCATTATGCCCTTGAAGGTCAATAGTAACACATCAGCTTAGTGCTGTGATTGACCGAGCTCCTCAAGCTTATCCCTACAATTTGGTTACACACATCTCTCTCTCTCTCTCTCTTTCTTTCTTTCTCCAAAATCTCTAAGCAAATCCGTAACATCACCAACAGTAGCTGGCTGGCACCTTCATTTTCAACCACTCTTTCCCTATATATACTAACCAACCACTTCACTCTTTTTTTCATCACCGCTTGCTTAGCTCTCTTTGTCGTCTTCAATTTTCACCTTCTCACAAATCCCATTGCGTTATTTTGGCCACCATCCAATTTTGATTCCCTTTGGCTTGGAGTTCTCCTTCGGTATCTTGAAAAGTTTTCCCATCACTTTCTCTTTTCTTGGTAGTCTCTGTTTTTGAGTTTTGTTGGAAGCCATGAACGCCCTCGCCGCAACAAGCCGCAATTTTCGCAACGCTGCTCGTATTCTTGGATTGGATGCTAAGATTGAGAAGAGTCTCTTGATCCCTTTCAGAGAGATCAAGGTTCATCTGCTGTTTCTTTCTGGTCTTTTGATTAAAGTTTGATTATAATCTGATAAGTTGTGATTGTTTCTCGAGAAATTGTTGAACTTTGTCTGTTGTGGTGGATAAGGTGGAGTGCACAATTCCGAAGGACGATGGAAGCTTGGTTTCGTACGTTGGATTCAGAGTGCAACATGATAATGCACGTGGACCAATGAAGGGAGGGATCAGATATCATCCTGAGGTGATGTGTTTCGTTTTGTTTCTGTTAGGTTTTTGTCTTTTGCGTTGTTCTTTTTCATGATCTGTTTATTTTGTGTTCTGCATAATGTCATTTGGGTTTTGGGGGGTTTTTGGATTTTCTTTGTGGATCCAATGATTTGATTGCTTTCTGAGATAAAGCTGAAAGATCATCATACTTTACAAAAAGGTCAGGAGGGAAGAGTAATAATTCAAGATATAAACTTTGAGTCCTAACTTTTGGTCACTAATCGAATTGGTATAATGTGCAAAAATAAATAAATTTTACATGAAGAAATATATAGTGTAAGACCAAATAGCAATAAATTATGCTTTTGGGTATCTGTATTGTGTTTTGGCTTACAAAAGTCAGCTAATTGGTTTGGCTAAACAGTTCATGTGCAAAGTAATCATTCAAGGTTCTGTCTTTCCACAGGTCCCTTAAGTAGTTATGTTTTCAACAAATGTCATTTTGCTTGTTTATTTGTCACTTAGCCTTTCTTCTTTTCTTATGAGAACTGAGAACCCAGATCCCAGATCATTCCCCCTGTTTCGTGCCAACAATATGCAATGTTTCACATTTCTCTAGTCCAGTCCACATTTCTAGGAGATGATTTCATATAGAACCTCTGCCTGGGCTTTAAAAAAGTTTGAAACCAGCAGCATAAATTAGAGAAATGTATATGCTTTTTTGTGAATTCTATATTGAAAGTTTTCTTATTTGGTTTTTAAAGGTTGATCCGGATGAAGTAAATGCCCTGGCTCAACTTATGACCTGGAAGACTGCTGTGGCGGACATTCCATATGGTGGAGCGAAGGGTGGAATTGGATGCACCCCAAGGGAGTTAAGTAAAAGTGAGTTGGAGCGTCTGACTCGTGTCTTCACTCAGAAAATCCATGATCTCATTGGAACTCATACTGATGTTCCTGCACCTGATATGGGCACCAATGCTCAGACAATGGCATGGATTTTGGATGAGTACTCCAAATTTCATGGTCACTCACCAGCTGTTGTGACTGGAAAGCCCATTGTAAGTACTGAACACTGTGAAATTGGGACACATGAGTAACATATAGAATTCTCTCATTCTTATCTAAGTTGTCTCTTGTGTTTGTGTTTTTAGGATCTTGGGGGATCACTAGGTAGGGAGGCTGCAACTGGACGTGGTGTTGTTTTTGGAACGGAAGCTTTACTTGCAGAATATGGGAAGTCAGTTAAAGATTTGACTTTTGTTATTCAGGTAGAATCCATTTGACATTGTCTTCTTTGTTAAAAACGTTTTGTGATCATATCAAAAATGATTGTTTGGTGAACTTTTATAGGGTTTTGGAAATGTGGGATCCTGGGCAGCAAGGCTTATACAAGAGAGAGGTGGTAAGGTTATTGCTGTGAGTGACATCACTGGCGCAATTAAGAACCCAAATGGAATTGATATCACAGAGTTGATTAAGCACAAGGAAAGCACTGGGAGTTTATTGAATTTCGGTGGTGGAGATAACATGGACCCTAATGAACTGCTAGTACATGAATGTGATGTTCTCATCCCTTCTGCTTTAGGAGGAGTTCTGAACAGGTTTAACCCTTTTACCAACAAACTCACTGCTTTCCTTGGTGTTTCTTATCCTATGTTTTGCATCATCAATTCTCTTCCTTCTCCTCTCTCTTTCCCTCCCTTCATCGACAAAAGAGGTAGTTTTTTAATTGCACTTATATAATTCCACTTATTTTACTTATATCCGTCATTCTGCTGTAAAGGGAAAATGCTTCATCTGTGAAGGCCAAATTCATTGTTGAGGCAGCAAATCACCCTACTGATCCAGAAGCAGATGAGGTATTATTGCATATTCTTTCTTCTGAGATTTTAAGTTGGAGAAAAAGACAGTTACAATTCTGATGGATGATTTCTAATTGATGCAGATTCTATCCAAGAAAGGAGTTATAATACTCCCAGATATATATGCAAATGCTGGTGGTGTGACTGTTAGCTATTTTGAGTGGGTTCAGGTGACTGACAGAGGAAAAACTTTATCTCCTATTGATTTTTCTGAGTTTGATTAGGGACATAATTTAACATGCTGAAATTTGATTATATTTTGTCACAGAATATTCAAGGTTTTATGTGGGACGAAGAGAAGGTAAATAATGAGCTCCAAAGGTACATGACTCGGGCCTTCCATAACATCAAGAACATGTGCAAGACCCACGAGTGTAATCTCAGAATGGGTGCCTTCACATTGGGTGTAAACCGGGTTGCGCGTGCCACCGTCTTAAGGGGTTGGGAAGCATAAAGAGCTTCTGTCAGTCTGTTGGTTTTCTTCTTTATCTCTTCAATACACAGTCACAGCCGAGGGCTGAAGAGGCAGCTTGAAGCCATTCTTAGCAACCTCCAAAATTCTCTGTTCTCTTTTTCCGCAGTTAATTGTGGCATTTTTTGGCAGATTTTGTATCGATTAGAGGAAGTGACTAATGAAGAAAAATATGATTTTCTTGTTGCAATGTGGCTGAAATGATAATTTGGTGGTTGCTATTCTTATCCTTGTATTAGTGTTGTTATCATTTGACTTAAAGTTAATTAGTCAGGTGAATTTGGCCACAATTTCTGGTTCACTGTTGGCTTTGAAAGAATGATTGTCCTTTGGCCTCCCTTGTTTATAAAATATAAAGAAAATCCAACTGAATTTATCCACCCAAGTTTTTATAGATAGTTTGCACCAAGTCTAGAGTGATTTAAACTATAAAGATTCAGTGAAAAATGCATATTAAATTTCTTGCCAGCAATTTTTACCAATTCTTTAAAAAAATGCAAATGGTTAAAGCAGATACACTAAAGAGTTTGCCCATAACTTCACTGACAAAAATAAGGAAGGGAAGATAAGCTTTCAAATTCCCAAGCATGGGCTTCCTCCCTACTTTCTATCTATAAGATCATTTTGATAAAAAGAAAAGAACAACAAACTGAAGCACCAAACTAGCAAGAACAAAGGAGGAGAGCTACCTTAAGGCATGGCTTCCTTGGCCATTTCTGCTTCATTGCAAACAGTTTGCAGCTCACATCAAGCCACTAAGAAACAACAGCCCCAATCCAGACCAGCTGCTCGCTCATTGGGGACAAAAGAGGCCACCCATCATGTTGTTGCGCTGGATGTGAAAGCTCAAAATTGTTTAAACATAGAGAAGCAAGAGAAGTCTGCTTTACGCATCGATAGGCCTGAGGCAGAGGATGCTGCAGACTACAAATCACAGCATGGTTTGGGTACAGAATTGCCTGTTGTGAAGTTCAACGACAAGCGGTGGAAGAAAGGGACATGGGATCTAAATATGTTTTCCAAGGATGGCAAGTTGGACTGGGATGGCATCATTCTAGCAGGTGCTCTGCTCTAATTGGTCTTTCTCAGATTTATCACAAAAGTTGTGTTTCTATTGAAATATTCATGTTTTATATAGGCTAATTGGTCTATGTTTGTGTCCTATTTTAACTTTTTTATACATTGCATTAAAAAAATTGTTTATTTTATATGTATTGGCAATTTGGCACTACAGAAGCAAAGAGGAGGAAGTTTCTTGAGCTTCACCCAGAATCAGCTACCAACGACGACCCGGTTGTGTTTAGGAGCTCCATCATACCATGGTGGGCATGGATGATGAGATCCTATCTCCCGGAGGCTGAGCTGATCAATGGTTGGTTCCGATCATCGATCACTTCACACACACTTGCACTTCTTAGTTCTTAGAAATATGCATGCATTTCTTGCTGCATGCATTGCATTATTATATTTCTTAGTTCTAATTAGAACTATGTATCTTTTGCTACATGAACTATTTTGGATATAGGTCGAGCGGCGATGGTTGGGTTCTTCATGGCATATGTTGTAGATGCTTTGACAGGGCTTGGTGTTGTAGGACAAACTGGCAACTTCATATGCAAGGCAGGGTTCTTTGTGGCAGTCATTGCCATAATATTCATCAGGCGAACCCAAGATTTTGAGAACCTAAAGAAGCTAGCTGATGAAGCTACTTTCTATGACAAGCAATGGCAAGCTTCGTGGATAGATCAAAATGCAACAAGTGGCTCTTTAGATCAAACTGGAAAGAAAATTTAAGCCTGCCTTCCAAAAGAAATTGTATTTATCTTACTAGTTGGACCACAGAATGGTTTGTTAAGCTCTAGTATTAAATTACAATGACATAATCTAAATATTTTGATTGACCTAAAATCATTGTTTTCAACTCCAGTGCTGGTCAATGATCAATCCATAAACCATTCAAATTTACAATCCCCAAATTTTCTGCTTAATTTTTTTTCCCTCTTATAACATTGGAGACCCAATTGACATTTCACTGCCTTATGCATTGTTCGTTTTTGAGACGGTCGTTGTGACATACGGTGGTCTAAGTTATGATAACTTGTTTGACTCCATGGTGGATGCATTACATGCTGCATTGGAGAAAGCAGGGGCGCCCCAAGTCCAAGTGGTGGTGTCCGAAACATGCTGGCCCTCCGATGGAAATAGGAAGGTGACAACACCAGCCACAAATGTACAACTCGAACCAAATAAGCCACACGTTTATCCAATCAGTTTTCTGTGAACAAAAATTAAAGGACAAAGCATGGTTTCAGTAACTTATGCGATCGATTATACAATTAGCTCAAAGAGCAATTAGAAAGCGTGTTTCTGGTCATAATTAGAATGTGATTGTCTCCAAATAATGCAACATTGTAAGATTTTTTGACACTAGTCTCAGTTTTTCTTTGTGTTATCCAATTTCACTCTCTCTTCTTTTCTTTTGGTCTGTTTTTGCCCTAATACTTTTGACGTGATAAGGTAAATTTAAGACAAGTTCTTTTTTCTATATTCAAATTTTGCACCATTCGATGTCATCTATTGGTTCTTTTTATTTTTGTATTCGTTTGATGAAGACATGGTATTCGATTTTGGGCCAGTCCTGACTCAGCAGCCGAACGGGAATCTCATTACAAATGGCAAAAATATAAAATTGTGATCAAGAGTCAAAATAACGTGTCGAATAAAATTATCCCCTCAAATGTTGGATAGAGAAAAGGGTTGATTTGTAGGCCAAAGAAAGATCAAATAATGATATAAGTCAGTGCCCCAACATTTTCCACTCAAAAGTTATTGTTCATGCACTTTACACAATATAACTGGATGAAGATAACCATGAGAGCTGTCTTCCTTCTGTTCAGGTTTCTAAGCACTATTTTAACCATAACTATTAGTCTATTAGTATTGGTTTGTGCAATAGGAATCTGGGATTTGCTCGCAAAGAAAGTGAAAGACAAGCTGTGCAGTTAAAAAAATTAAAATACGGTGTATCAAACGAGCCCTTATACTATTTAGTAAAAAAAATTAAAATTAAAAACAAGACCCATCTAGCCCCTAGCACCTAGGCGGCCGATTATATTTTTTATTTTTAAATAATATAGCCGCGCGGCTATATTATAAATTTTTAAAAAATTAAAAAACCGCAGTATAGCCGTGCGGCTATACTAAGACCCTAGTATAACTTTATCTAATAGTGCTAAGGCGGCCGATCTTTATTTTTAATTTTTTTTTAAAGAGTATAGCCAAGCGGCTATACAAGGGTCTTAATTTCTCACTTTACACCTTGAATCTAAAATTTTCTCACTTAACCCTCTAAACTGAAAAGTTCGGCCACTATATAATATTTTAACATAATTTATTTAAATAATTTAATATATATTATTTTTATTCAATAATATGTAAAAATTATGTATATAATACGTGAATTTTGTGTGCATTAATGAAAATTTTATAAAAAAACACATGTATTAAGCATGAAAAATACGTATGTATGTGTATTGTACGTTTGCTTTTAAAAAAAACGTGTATTTTACCAAGTGTTTAAGACGTGTAAGAAAAACGGAAGTATTATTAAAAAATACATACATACGTGTATAATACGAGTATTGTTGGAGAGGGTCAATTAACCGGAAGAATAGTTGTACTACTGGAGACGTCAAAATATAGCCCAGCACTATTCCTTAAAAAACTATAAATGTGTGCTAAAATTTATTGGTGGGCTATGTTTAGCCCTCCACGTACAGTTGGAGATGGCCTAAGGTAATGATATCATTCGTCCTCTTAATTGCCTTAACACAAGTCAAGTCAACATACATCCTTAACGTTATGAAATATTTTGTTATGAAAATTCTAATCACAAAAGTCACTATGATAGCCCCCTCCATGATTCTTTCTTAATTTTGGATGACCCAATCAAAACCTTGTCTACTTATCGCACATCCATTCTTCCATTACAAAATTTCCACGAGTCTTCTCATCCATTACTCCTCAACTCAATCAACTTCCTATTCAAACCCAAGAAATAAGTTTGTCTACTTATCGCACATCCATTCTTCCATTACAAAACTTCCACGAGTCTTCTCATCCATTACTCCTCAACTCAATCAACTTCCTATTCAAACCCAAGAAATAAGAAAAAAGAAAAGGAAAAAGAAAAAGTGATTATTTGATTTGGATACTCTTCATCATGCATCTTGCTTTCATCTATCAAGTCGATCAATATAGTGTGATCCAAACTAATCGAAAATTCCAAAATTTATTCAATTACTTAAGTCAAGTCAATACTCACCCACTTAATTGCATTGTGTGACAAGACCCGCCCTGAATTCCTCAGAATTCGTGATGAATCTTGTGATTTTTTCCGACATCCAATTGATGTCGGCCCCACTTACAAATTTTAAACATCCTTTTCCCCTAAAACAAAGAAAAAGAGGGTCGAGATTTCTACCTAAATTTCGGCAGAATCTCCCATGAACAACGGACTTTACCACATATATGCCACATCAACAAACTAATGGAGTTTTTTAAAAACAATTTAAAAATCATAAAATTTAAAAATGAAAAAACCATTTATAGAAGGATTTTAACCTTCAGGACCATTTATGAACCATAAATCCTTGGTTTTTTCATTTTTAAATTTTTTTAAAAAAAAACTCCATTAGTTTGTTGATATGGCATATATGTGGAGCCTACATCTCCAATAATATAGTGTCACGTATATTTAAAATATAATATATATTTTTAAATAATTTAAAATTCATAAAATTTTAAAAATCAAAATCAAAATAAAAATTTATGAATTTTAAATGAAAAAATCAAAAAAATTTGCAGGGACCATTTGTGATAGGTGTGTGAACCTTAGGATGTTTTGTGATATATATGCCACGTTAGCAAACTAATGGAGTACGGAACCTAACGGCAGGGGCCATTTGTGAACACACATACTAACCTTGAGGACCACGAATGACAAAAAAAAAAAAATGAAGGATGCAATCTGATAGTTTCGTAAACCTTAGGGACGTTTTGTGATATTAAGCCTTTGTTTTATACAAAAAAAAAAGTCACCCTGCTTTTAATGTGTCCTCTTTTTTTTCTTCTTCCTCTAGAAGAGCCCTGCCTGCCTGCCACTGATGGAGATGGATTTAGAAAATTTGGTTCTCCTTTTGTTTTGACTTAGTCAAGACATTAATACATGCCCTTCCTGGCCTGGTATATAGCTTATTGTCCATGGCTCATTATTCATACATACACATGGAGAGAACAATGAAAGCTGTTTTACTTGTCAGGTTTTTAACTATTGCAACCATTACAATTGGTATTGGTCTATGCAATGAAAATCTGGGTGCCACTTCCAAAGAAGGCGAAAAACAAGCACTTCTGAAGTTCAAGCAAG
The DNA here is from genome assembly GCF_965620075.1 of Prunus avium. Taxonomy (NCBI): domain Eukaryota; kingdom Viridiplantae; phylum Streptophyta; class Magnoliopsida; order Rosales; family Rosaceae; genus Prunus; species Prunus avium. The sequence continues at coordinate 41,298,169 of NC_142285.1, forward strand.
ATGTTGAGGATCCTTCAAATCGGCTTTCGTCATGGTTTGGTGAAGGAGACTGTTGCAATTGGACTGGAGTTGTCTGTCATAACTTAACCGGTCGCATCAGTGAGCTCCATCTTGGTAATCCCAACTCGTGGTCGCATCTCGACCTTCAGTCTCAGATAGATTTCAACAATAAATCAACTTGGTTGGGTGGTAAGGTAAATCCTTCTTTGCTCAATTTAAGTCATCTCAACTACTTGGACTTAAGTTACAATAAATTTCAAGGTACACCGTTTCCTAGCTTCTTAGGTTCTCTTAAAAGTTTAAGATATCTTAACCTCTCAGAAGCAGGGTTCCAAGGGATAATTCCTCCTCAACTGGGAAATCTCTCAAATCTGCATTATCTCGGTCTCCGTCAAAGGAAGTTGAAGGTTGAGAATCTTCAATGGATTTCTGGTCTCTCTCACTTGACACACCTAGACATGAGTTATGTTGATCTTAGCAAAGCCTCTGATTGGTTGCAGTTGACAAACATGCTCCCCTCTTTGGTAGAGTTACGTATGATCAGTTGTAGACTTCATCACATTCCCTCTCTAGGTCTAGCTACCATAAATTTTACTTCACTTTCCACCCTTGATCTTTCTGAGAATAAATTTAATACTTTGGTGCCTAGGTGGGTTTTTAGTCTTAAAAATCTAGTTTCTCTTCATCTCAGAGCTTGTGGTTTCCAAGGTTCAATTCCTAGTCGTCAACAAAATATCACTTCTTCTTCTTCTCTCACAGAAAATGATCTTTCGTTGGAAAATCTTTGTAAGTTGGTGGATCTTGATATGTCAAGCAACAATTTCATTGGAAATGTATCAGAAATCTTGGAGAGTCTGTCTTTGTGTAGTTCAGATCGTATTGAGTCATTGCTATTAGGGTACAATAATCTTTCAGGCCATTTAACGGAGCATCTAGGAGATTTTAAAAATTTAAGGCGCCTTCATCTCTCTGCTAATTCAATATCAGGTCCTATCCCAGAGTCCTTAGGAGACCTATCATACTTAATGGAATTGACCATTCCTGACAACCAGTTTAATGGAACTCTCCCACAAAGTATTGGTCAACTCAAAATGCTTACCTTTTTGGACATATCTTATAATTCATTTGAAGGTGTAGTGTCTGAGGTTCATTTTACTAACCTCACAAAATTGGAACATTTCATTGCAAGAGGAAACTCATTGACTCTCAAAACTAGTCGAGACTGGCTTCCTCCTTTTCAACTTCAGCGCCTATGGTTGGAGTATTGGCACCTAGGGCCAGACTTTCCAATGTGGCTTCGGAAGCAAACACAATTGGTGGTTCTAAGTCTACCAAATACAGGAATTTCAGATACCATCCCGACTTGGTTTTCGAACATATCTTCCCAGTTGTTGTCTCTAAATCTCTCTCACAACCAACTGTATGGGGAGATTCAAAACATAGGTGGCAGGCTTCGGTCATCAATTGACCTAAGTTCTAACCAATTCACCGGTTCGTTACCTTTGGTTTCCTCCACAGTAGGTACACTAGATCTTTTTCGAATTCATCATTTTCTGGATCTATCTTCCACTTCTTTTGTGATAGGATGAGTGAACCAAAAGAACTTTATTCTCTTTATCTTGGGGAAAATCTTCTCAGCGGAAACATTCCTAATTGTTGGATGAATTGGAAAAACTTGGTCGTCTTAAACTTAAAAGGCAACAATTTAACTGGGAATGTTCCAACCTCCATAGGATTCCTACACAAGTTGACATCATTACAGTTGCATGATAATCAGCTGTCTGGAGAATTACCTTTGTCCATGCAAAACTGCACGAGTTTATTAGTTGTTGATCTTGGAAAAAATAAGCTTGTTGGAAGCCTGCCAATATGGATGGGGAAAAGCCTTTCAAATTTGAAGGTTCTTAACATTCGTTCAAATGAGCTTCAAGGAGACATTCCTCATGAACTTTGTTATCTGAAAAATCTCCTAATCATGGACCTGGCAAATAATTCCCTCTCAGGAACAATTCCAAGATGCTTCCACAATTTTAGTGCAATGGCCGCCTTGACAATATCAAACACGCCCATTTCAATAGCCGAATATGTTATGGATAATGTGATGTTGGTGACTAAAGGGAGAGAAATGGAGTATTATTTCAAAATGCTTAGATTGGTAATAAGCATAGACCTTTCAGACAACATCATATCTGGGGAGATCCCAGAAGAACTGGCCAGCCTCCTCGGCTTGCGATCATTGAATTTATCGAAAAATCTTTTGACCGGAAGCATTCCTTCAAAGATTAGTAACATGAAATGGTTAGAATCTGTGGATTTGTCAATGAACCAACTTGATGGTGAAATTCCTCAAGGCATGAGGAGTTTGACATTTCTGAGTCATTTAAACCTGTCCTACAACAATTTCACTGGACAGATTCCAAAAAGCACTCAGCTGCAGAGCCTTGATCAGTCTAGCTTTATTGGCAATCATCTTTGCGGACCTCCACTCAACGACGATTGCGGTACTGCAAATAGGATGATTCCACCAACACTTGAGCAAGACAGAGGATACCATTTACTTGAAGACAAGTGGTTCTACCTCAGCTTGGGAATAGGATTCGCGTTGGGGTTTTGGAGTGTACTAGGTTCTTTACTGGTGAATATGCCATGGAGCATTCTTCTTTCTCAATTCCTCAATAACATTGTATTTAAACTTCATGCTGTAATTGTTAAATTTATTAGCTAGTTTTGTACATTGCAATAAGACTTGCTTTATAAACAAGTCTAAATATGCACTGAGGTTGTTAAGGTCTTTTCTGTTATCTTATGAAGAATATCGTTGTATCACCTTCACCTACACCATAAAAGCTATTCTTGTTGTCTCACACACATCAAATCAAATGGCTACATATTCTTACGATGTGAAATTCCTTTTCTTTCTCTTCTAAATTTCATTTTCCTCTGAACAACAAGAAACTGGAATTTCTTGTTTCGCAATGTCAAAAAAGAAGCCTTTTTTTTGTCCCACTATTCAAGCTAATTAGTTTCATCATATCAGTGTAAAGTAGAAATTAGATGTTTGGGTTTGGATTTATAGACTAATCACCCTGATATGATGAAAGAAGAAGATTTTCCACCATACCCTGCCGTTGTCAGTAATGAGGATTTCGACATGTGCATGCAAGAAAAGACTTCGCTTTCTTCTAATTGCGGGGGAGACTCAAGGACAGAGTCAAAGCAATTTATCGGTTCCAATTTCATCTATGGATTTTGATTTGGTGGAGATGCAATGCAAGCTAGAAAAATCAAAGCTTTTGATTACTATTCTGTTTGAATTTTCAAGATTTGATTTTAGTTGTCGTGGCTGTGGCTCTGGCAAGAGCAAAACAAAATGGACTGGCCATTTTCCTCACATTTGGTCTAGAAAGCACTGTTTTGAACTCCACTGCTGGTCAAATTTTCATATTCATTAACCCAAAATTTCCTCTTCCCCAACCTTTTAACATTGTCAAAGATTCAACAAGTCTGACTGTAATTAATTTGATGGGGATGGATTTAGAAAAAGTCTCTGCCGTTAACCTGCGTTAACCCTCCTCAGCTAGTATATATAGCACTACTCTGGATGGCTCATTGTTCATACACATAAGTAACGTACATCATATAACTAAGCTTTATGGAGGGGACCATGAGAGCTGTTTTACTTCTGATTAGGTTTCTAACTATTGCAACCATTACAGTCAGTATTGGTTTATGCAATGGAATTCTGGCTGGCCCTTGCAAAGAAGGTGAAAAACAAGCACTTCTGACTTTCAAGCAACATCTTAAAGACCCTGCAAATCGGCTTTCATCATGGGTTGGTGAAGAAGATTCCAACTGTTGCAATTGGACTGGAGTTGTCTGTGATAACTTAACGGGTCACGTACTCGAGCTCCACCTCGGTAATTCCAACTCCTTATTGAACTCCAACTCTTCCTTGGGTGGTAAGGTAAGTCGTTCTTTGCTCAGTCTAAAGCATCTGAACTACTTGGACTTAAGCAACAATGACTTTCAAGGAATACAGATTCCTAACTTCTTTGGTTCTCTTATAAGTTTAAGATATCTTAACCTCTCAAAAGCAGGGTTTGAAGGAATAATTCCTCATCAGCTGGGAAATCTCACCAGTCTACGCTACCTCTGTCTTGGTGATTACAACCTGAAGGTTGATAACCTTCAATGGGTTTCTGGTCTCTCTCATTTGGAACATCTGGACATGAGTTCTGCAGATCTTAGCAAAGCATCTGATTGGTTGCAAGTCACAAACGTGCTCCCCTCTTTGAAAGAGTTACATTTGTTTGGTTGTGGACTATATCACATTCCCACTCTACCTTCGATCAATTTCAATTCACTTGCCATCCTTGACCTTTCCGCTAACGTATTTACTTCTTCGATGCCTAAATGGGTATTCAGTCTTAGAAATCTAGTTTCTCTTTCCCTCAATAACTGTGGTTTCCAAGGTCCAATCCCAAGTAATCCACAAAATATCACATCTCTCAGGGAAATTGATTTCTCATGGAACAATCTTAGTCTTCCAATACCTACGTGGCTGTTTAACCACAAATACCTTACTTCTTTGAATCTAGGATACAATTATCTTGGAGGGACAATTCCAGATGGAATTGCAAATATGACTGGCCTTAAAGTTCTTAATCTCGAGACGAACCTCTTCACTTCTACCATACCTAAATGATTGTACAGTTTTAGCAATCTTGAGTCCTTAATTCTTTCTGGCAATCACTTGCAGGGTGAAATTTTGAGCTCCATTGGAAACTTGACATCCATTGTTACTCTTCGCTTGAATGATAATCAGTTCGAAGGGAAGATCTCAAAGTCATTGGTAAAGCTATGTAAGTTGGTAGATCTTGATCTGTCAATGAACAACTTCACAGTTGGAAAGGCATCGGAAATCATTGAAAGCTTGTCCAGTGTGTGTCCTTCAGATCGAATAAAGTCTTTGTCGCTGAGGTATTGCAATCTTTCTGGTCATTTAACAGAGAAGATTAGAGATTTTAAAAACTTAAGCTACCTTGATCTTTCTGGTAATTCAATATCAGGTCCCATTCCAGTGTCCCTTGGAAATTTGTCATTCTTAGTATACTTAGACATCTCTGACAATCAATTCAATGGAACTCTTCCAGAAACTATTGGTCAGCTCAAAACGCTTACAAATTTGGATATATCTTACAATTCATTAGAAGGTGTGGTGTCTGAAGTTCATTTTACTTATCTTACAAGATTGGAGGAGTTCAGTGCCAAAGGAAACTCAATGACACTGAATACTAGTCGAAGTTGGCTTCCTCCTTTTCAACTCCAACAGTTGTACCTAGATTCTTGGCATTTGGGGCCTGAATTGCCTAACTGGCTTCAAGGACAAGCTCTGTTATGGACTCTAAGCCTGCCGAATACAGGAGTTTCAGGTATCGTACCGACTTGGTTTTGGAACTTATCTTCCCAATTAGTTTATTTGAATATCTCACACAATCAATTGTGTGGAGAGGTTCAAGATATGGTTGTTGGCCCTTCACTGGTAATTGACCTAGGTTCTAACCAGTTCAATGGTTCATTACCTTTGATTTCCTCCACAGTTCACATGCTAGATCTTTCCAATTCATCCTTTTCAGGATCTGTCTCCCGCTTCTTCTGTGATAAGATGCACGAACCAAAACAACTCTTTCTTCTTCATCTAGGGAAAAATCTTCTCACTGGAAAAATTCCTGAATGCTGGATGAATTGGCAAAACTTGGCAGTTGTAAACTTCGAAGGCAACCATTTAATTGGGAACATTCCACACTCCATGGGATACTTAGTAAACCTCAAATCGTTGCAGTTGCGAAATAATCACCTGTCCGGAGAATTACCTTCATCCCTACAGAACTGCACCAAGTTGTCAGTTGTTGACCTTGGTGGAAACAAGTTTGTCGGAAGCTTACCAATGTGGATAGGGAGCCTTTCAGATTTGCTAGTTCTGAACTTTCGTTCAAATAAGCTTCAAGGCAGCATTCCTTCTGAACTCTGTAATCTCATAAACCTCCAAATCTTGGACCTCACAGATAACAATCTTTCAGGAACAATACCAAGATGCTTCCACAAATTTAGTGCCATGACCACATTGTCGAAATCAAACAGTCCGAATATTTTGTTGTACGACATTTATTCTTATGGGAGGTACATAGTTGAAGCAATCTTGGTGACCAAAGGGAGAGAAGTCGAATACAGAGAAATTCTTGGATTGGTAACTAGCATAGATCTTTCCAACAACATTATATCCGGAGACATCCCTGAGGAACTGACCAGCCTCCTCCGTCTGCAAACACTGAATTTATCAGAAAATCTTTTGACTGGAAGAATTCCTTCAAACATTGGAAACATGACACGAGTAGAATCTCTTGACTTTTCCATGAACCAACTTGATGGTGAAATTCCTCAAAGCATGACGAGTTTGACATTTCTAAGTCACTTAAACTAGTCCCACAACAACTTGACAGGACGGATTCCAGAAAGCACTCAGCTTCAAAGCCTTAATGAGTCTAGCTTTGTTGGTAACAAACTTTGTGGTCCTCCGCTTGAAGAGAAGTGCGGTGCGAAAAGGGCAAGACCGGCAGCAGTTGAGCAGGACAGAGGATACAATATGGTTGAAGACAAGTGGTTCTATCTGAGCTTGGGATTAGGATTCATGTTTGGTTTTTGGAGTTTCCTTAGTTTCTTGCTCGCTAACATGCCATGGAGCATTGTTTTTGTAAGATTCTTAAATAGGATAGTACAAAAGATTTATGGTGTAATTTGTTGAATAACTATTCTTTTGTTCCAAATGTTATCCTTTTGTTTGGTTTTGTAAATTTTTTTTCTTTTGACCCTCATAAAATTGAAAAGAAAAAAATAATTATTTAGGACTTTAGGGAAATATTCCTTTCATTTGAAGTGCCCAAAAATCCGTTATACTAGGAGTCTAGGACTTTGGGGAGGGAAAAGATACAAATGACATCAATAAAACCCGCCATGACGGTTCGGATAACATCCTTTTGCGACTTTATGAGTTTCTTTGCTAATACCAACATGAAACCATTTAATGACATCATCATAAATTATAACAGTAAAATAAAAAGGCATACAGACAGTCTCCAATCCAAGCCCAGCGATCCTTCTCCCTCCATTGCAGCGTCTGCTTCTTCGCAGATGCCAAACCCTAAACCCAAACTCTCCTCTCCCCAACCACAACCACAATGTCGTCGTCGTCGTCGTCGTCTCTCTCCAAAACCCCATCCTCTCCCCCCTCTCCGCCTCCCTTAGACAGCTCCGACGCCGACCGCCGCCTCCGAGAGGCCGAGGACCGCCTCCGCGATGCCATCGAGGAGCTCCAGCGCCGCCAGCGCTCCGCCGCAGCTCGTGGGCCCCAGCACCTCCCGCCTTGCGACCACGCCAGCGACGAGTCGTGTATCGCCCACGCCATTGGCAATCTCTGCCAGAGCTTTCTCTTGTCGTATGGCGTACGAGTCGGAATTGGCATCCTTCTTCGCGCTTTCAAGCTCGCCCGCAGACAGTCGTACTCTTCGCTCCTCGATCTCAAGGTATGGATTGGCAGTTTTTGTAATTACTCTGCATTTTCGTACCCGATTGTGTTCCTTCCTCTTGGAGGTGAACAGTGATAAGATTGGGTCCAAATTGTTCAATTAGCGACAGTGAATGTGGATTTCTCTTGCAAATTTCAGATAGGATACTTGTGAAGGATTGAAATTGTATGCTTTTGGAATGCCTATAGTCTATAGGTTGTTGAAATGGTAAATGATTGATTTTTGTTTCTTTTTTGTTTTACTACAGCAACTAGTCTCAGAAAAAGATCTCATTGTAAGAGAAGAAGCATGCCGAATCGGTTTATTTTTTGGTGGCTTTAGTGGTTCTTATCATGCTCTTAGATGCTTGTTGAGAAAGTGGAGAAAGAAAGAGACACCATTGAATGCGTGAGTTTTCTTCTTTATGTCTGTGTATGTGTTTCTGCATATATGCATTGAAATGTTTTGAAACTGTTATTCCTTATGTATGACTTTGTTTAAGGGGATGATGGAGCAGAATTTTAGCAGGTTCAGTTGCTGGTTTGTCTATTTTAGCGTTAAATGACTCAAACCGAAGGCGCACACTTTCTATGTACTTATTGGCCAGGCTAGCCCAGGTAAATTAATGTATATTGTGATTGTATCTCTATAGTAGTTTTTCAAAAGTATGTGAATTGAGGTTTTTGTTGTTCTTTCCTATCTTTTGACATTTCTTTTCCGTCATCAGTGTGCTTATAATTCTGCGAAGTCTAAGAACAAGTTTCACTTTTGGGGAAGCCATTGGAGGCATGGGGATTCTCTACTTTTTTCAATTGCATGTGCACAGGTAACATTAGTCTCTGTTTTTTTGTTGAGATTGTAGTCTGTCATGTTTGCCACATCCTTCTCTCTCTCTCTCTCTCTCTCTCTCTCTCTCTCTCACATGCTGTCCAAGATTGTAATTATTTTAAAATTATGTTTCAGGTTATGTATGCTTTTGTAATGCGTCCTGAGAGCTTGCCAAAATCTTATCAAGAATTTATCCAGAAAACTGGGCCAGTTGCACAGCCTGTGTACAAGGCTATAAGGGAATGTTGTAGAGGTTACCCTGTGGATATTGCCTCACTATCTGATTATTTGTCTGAGAGAACGAAATCTGACTCTATAAAGTTGGAAGAGTATCCATCCATATTTCCTTGTTCTGTTATTCATCCAGACACAAATTCTTGTTTAGCTCACAATGCAATTGCAACATCAGCTACCTTTAGGAAAACGTTTCCACTTTACTTCTCTTTGACATTTGTACCATTCGTTGTTCTCCGCCTGCAGAAGGTAAATTTTTCGAACTTGTTATTTATTTCATTTTTCTATATGATTTTGCTTCTTTAACAATGACTGTCTGAGATGCTGCAATTACCTATTAGTTGCATTTGACCATGATATTGGATTTATTGCCATGCATGCACAATATCTTTTTCTTATATTTGTGCAATGGATATAATCTACTAAATGTTTCTCCTGGATTGCACTCTTTAGTCATGATTTCTTTTCATTGCTGATGTTTGTATTATGTTGATTGCCAAGCCTTTTTACTTGTTTTTAGGAGTGAGAATTTTTGTTAATCTGGAGATTGTTGTAAACAAAAGAGGATAGTTAGGGAGCTGAATGTATGCTTCCTCGGTTTTCTTTTCTTTTTTGTTTTTAAGAAGTCTCTTTATATTAATTTTTCAACTTTATGCCCTTTAGTTCATGGAGGCCCCTGCTCGTACCTTTTTGGTTGCTCTTAAAGATGCTGTTCGCTCAACAACATTTTTGTCTGCTTTCGTTGGGATCTTTCAGGTAGCTTTTTTTCCTTTTTTTTTTTTTTTTTTTTTTTTTTTTTTTTTCTTGTTTTGTACTTTTCCCTACCTGTATAATCTTCATGGCTACATTTTAATGTTTCTCTTTTGGTGCTAGGGTGTCATATGTTTGCATAGAAAAGTTGCATCAAAAGACCACAAGCTTCTATATTGGATTGCTGGTGGAATATCTGCTCTTTCTGTTTTACTGGAGAAAAAGGCTAGACGTGGTGAACTTGCTCTTTATGTTCTTCCGCGAGCAGGAGATTCTTTGTGGTATATCTTAGTAAATCGCCACCTGCTTCCAGATATTAAAAATGCTGAGGTACTATTTTATTACCATGCCACTTATCCCTCAACTTTGATCTTCTACTCACCGGTGAGAAAGAGATGTTATTTCACTAACCCTTGGATCAAAATTTAAGTTTTGATATTTACTTCTTTTTTCTTTCTTGTTGAATTTTGATTAAAAAAGTAATTGCTTTATACTGGGAGGAAAGATAACTGAAAGTAGGTAATTCTTTTTTGAATGGTTACAGGTGTTTTTGTTTTGTTTATCTATGGGAGGAATCATGTACTACTTGGAACATGAGCCAGACACTATGGCTCCATTTCTCAGGGGTCTGATCCGTCGGTTCCTTGCTAGCAGAATAAGCAACCCTCTCTCTGCGTCCAATAGGAGTTCCTCCTACACATATTTGCAGAGTCTTGATGCCATGAAGAAGCCGAAGCCCTTAGATAGTCGTCGTACTGAATCACCTTCCGAGAAGTATAATCTTGAATCAATACCGGGGCTGTGAAGGGTTGAGGTGGAGACTCTCCTGCTCCCAATTTTTTTTTCCTGGGAGTTTCAATAAATAATATGTATTGGGACTCGACAATGTTAAAATTTTCTCTTGTTAGCTTTACAAAGGAAAAAAAAAAGCAAGTATTTCATTTTTTGTCTCATTTTCTGTATGGTTTTTTGTATAAAGTTGAAGTTGTGCATTGATGTACTTGATTTTGAAGACAAGAACTACAATGGAAGGCAGTTGCCAATTTTTTTTATAGCAGATATATACCATTCCAATTTTTGTTTCCAATTTCTAACCTTTGACCCTGTTGAGAAGACACCAATATTGTAGGATACACGCAACAGGGAATTCTAACCCAAATTATTTCAACGGTCCACCTGAACTATTTTAGTTTTGATCATCAATAAATTAATGATTATACAAGGAAATTCTAACCCATATTATTTATTCAATTCAATGGCCCTGCTACGTGTCTACTCTGATCCAAGGATTTGTATCTATGAAAGTGCATACCTTGGTTATTGTCTCGGGAAGAACTCACTACATCGAGCTTAAGAGAACCCACAAGAATGGATATAAGACTGTTTGAGGCATCTCATACAGGAGATGTTCAACTCTTGCACGAACTGCTTGCAGAGAATCCACTTCTACTCCATAGCCTTGCGCTAGCTTCCACAGAGAACCCCTTACACGTTGCTTCGATTGCCGGCCATGTTGACTTTGTTAAGGAGATTGTGAGGTTGAAACCAGCTTTTGTGAAAGAACTCAACCAGGAGGGTTTTAGCCCCATGCACATCTCATCCGCCAATGGGTATTTTGAGATTGTAAGGGAGCTGCTGAAAGTTGACCCGATACTGTGCCGGCTAAATGGAAGAGATCAGTGGACTCCTCTTCATTATGCAGCTGCCAGAGGAAGGGTAGATGTTGTTGGAGAAATGGTTTTGGCTTGTCCTGAAAGTGTTGAAGATGTGACCATACAAGGGGAGACTGCCTTGCACCTTGCTGTTAAGAACAGCCAGTTTGAAGCAATTAAAGTTGTGGTGGAATTGGCCATACAACTGAGGAAGGTGAACGTCCTGAATATGAACGATAAGCATGGCAACACAGCTCTTCACCTAGCAACTTGGAAGAAACAACACCAGGTAAAGTACAATAATTTAGGTTTCCATTACGAACCGACCTTCCCTCTGAAACAGAGTGCAGGCATTCAAGATGAATGATTAACCATGGAGTGCTTGCGTGTGAGCTTTGCCCCCCTGAAAGTTAATGTTGACTTTATTATTTTTACTAAGGTATACAAGTTGTTTCATAAATTTTGATCACAATCCAACCTAGAAAGAGGCGACTTATCAACTTATTTCAAAGGAAACAAAGATAAAAGGTGGAGTAGAACTTGTTTGATACTGCAAATGCCCAAATTATTAGTCAATCTTACAGATTACAGGCAAAATTCAAAATCTTAAGAAAAAAAATCTAATGAAGTAGAAATTTCACAGGTGGTGGAATGGTTAGTTGGCATAAATGGAACAACACCAGGTGCGTTGGAAATAAACAATGTAAACCAGAGCGGTCTCACACCTCTTGATCTGCTGCTAATCTTCCCAAGTGAAGCCGGTGATGGGGAAATCCATGAGACCCTTTGCCGTGCTGGAAGTTCAAGAGCACAAGACATAGCCCGTTCTGCTGTTCCTTCATTTGACTCTCATACCCTCTCACATTGCCCCATGGCATCAGAGACCCCTCAACTGCAGCAGTCAAATAACTTGATGGAATACTTCAAGTTCAAAAAGGGCAGAGACTCTCCTAGCGATGCGCGTACCGCGCTGCTAGTCGTGGCAGTACTGGTAGCCACAGCAACCTTCCAAGTTGGGCTCAGCCCTCCAAATGGTGTTTGGCAGGACAATGCTGGCTTGACCAAGAATGGGACTGGCAGTGCTGAACCAGCACAGTTAGCAGGGAAGTCCATCTTGGGTTCTTATAATGCAGTTGCATTTGTCGTCTTGGTATCTTTCAACTCAATCGGGTTTTCGGTTTCCCTTTACATGATCAACGTCCTCACTAGTAATTTCCCTCTGCAGTTGGAGCTTCAAATCTGCATCCTTGCAATGTACGGCACCTACAACACTGCAATGATGAGCATTGCACCAGATAACACAAGGGTCTTCATCATTGTGTTAACATCAGTTTTGCCTAGTTTGGTATCAGTTGCTGCCAAATTGACTAGGCACTTTTTCATGAGGCTCAGAGAATTTCTAGCAAATTGAATGCTTAGGCTTCATATGAATTAGTCTTCTGATAAACTTAACTCTTGGAACACCATTTTTTCCACCGTCATTACCAATTAACGATGAACAACGACCTGTGATGGCGATTGTATCATCTTGTAACGCTGCAATTATTTGTAAAATGTTATTTTTCTTTGTTCTAAGACTCTTATCACTATTCTCTGATAAAAATAAACAAACTTTGATCAGTAGTTTTCTTGTAGAAGATACATATCATTCTCAATATTTACTTCTACTTTCCAAGCGTTGACCCTGATGCAGTTCAGATGTTCCACCATATGAAAACAGAAAATTCCAACTCAGATTATTCTAAGGTCATCCTGAATGATTATAGTTATCTCATCAATAGATTAAGAATTTACATGACTAGAGTTCTGACAACTGCTCTGCTACGTGTCTGATCCTAGGTTTTGTACCTTAAGGCACAGGTTATGTTTTATCTGGTGAAGAACTCTTTAACCTTGATAGATTAAGCAATGCATTTGAATCTTGAGTCACAAGCTATTCTTCATCCAGTGAAGAACTCATTCACCTAAGCAGGCATATATAGTGACTTCAATAGAGATGAGGTGCTTAACGATTAACATTACCCGCCACAATGGATATAAGGCTGTTTGAGGCTTCTCGAACAGGAGATATCCAACTTTTGTACCAACTTCTGGCGAAGAATCCACTTCTGCTCCATACTCTTGCCCTAGCTTCTTTAGAGAATCCCTTACATGTGGCTTGCATTGCTGGCCATGTTGACTTTGTCAAGGAGATTGTGAGGTTCAAGCCAGATTTTGCCCAAGAAATTAACAATGATGGGTTTAGCCCCATGCATATTGCATTTGCATCTGCCAATGGGTATTTGGAGATTTAAGGGAGCTGCTGAAAGTTGACCCCCGACTCTCTCAGCTAAAAGGAAGGGATGAATGGAATCCTCTTCATTATGCTTCTAGCAGAGGGAGGGTAGATGTTGTTGTTGAAATGGTTTTAACTTGCCCAGAAGTGTTGAAGATGTAACCGTACAAGGGGAGACTAGTTTGCACCTTGCTGTTGAGCACAGCCAGTTTGAAGCAATTAAAGCCTCGGTGGAGTTGGTCAGAGAATTGAACAAGGTGAACATCCTGAATATGAAGGATAATAATGGCAATTCAGTTCATCTAGCAGGCTGGAAACACCAGGTAAAGTACAATCTGATCAGTCGTTTTGCCTTACAGACCTTCCTCTGAAACTGATCGCACTCAAGATGAATGATTTTTCATGGAGTGCTTGCGTGTGAGCTTTGTCACCCTTAAAGCTAATGTTGACATCATTATTTTACTAAGATGTACAGAGTGGTTTCGTAAATTTTGACCAAAATCCAACCCAGAAAGAGGTGACTCTGACTCACCAACATATTTCTATGGAAACAAAGATAAAAAGAAGAGTATAACTTGTTTGATACTGCAAATGCCTAAATTATCAACCAAACTTACAGAATTCATAATCTTAAGAAAAAATCTAATCACAGGTGGTGGAATGGTTAGTTGGCATTAATGGAACTACTCCAGGTGCATTGGAAGTAAACAATGTAAACCAAAGTGGTCTCACACCTCTTGATCTGCTGCTAATCTTCCCAAGTGAAGCCGGTGATATGGAAATCCACTAGACCCTTCGTGGTGCTGGTGCTGGAGGGCTGTCATTATTTTTCATTTTTCATTTCCGTTCATGTATGTAATTACTTGGCTCATTTCAAATTGAATAATATAATTGAATTTACTTTAAACTTTATTTGTTATTTCTTTTATAAATTTACAAGAGGAAAGAGAATTTTAAAACCGTGATATATAGGTGAGAACGCAAACAACAATAGGTTGCACTTGGCACAAGTCACCTGAACGAAAACTGAAAAAGTCAAAAATATCCTCGTTCTAGTTCGTTGACTAGTGGGGTATGAAAACGACTTTATGCATTCTTTGTATTCGCAAATTCTGCCCAAGGTTATTCTTATTGGTTGTAAGAAGGAATTCCTGCTCAATTTTAAAGAGTCAAGATTTTTCCTTGTTTAAAATCTCTCAAGTCTTGACGGTTGGTGATTGCTCGTTAGGAAAATATTGTCATGATATGAAAAGATAAATACAGTAGAGTGAAATGAGTGGCCAAATAACATATTGGGTCATCAAGATAATATTTATAATTAATAATAATTCGTACTAGTAGTAGGAGGTGATGGTCATGTCCATGCATCTACGAAGACCATCGTCATAACAAAGTTTAAATTGATCCGGATTAGCAAAAATCCATCTTTTGTGCTCCTCGCAATTCTTCTTTTCAACTGCGTCTATTTCAAATATATAAGGCATATCTACTGGTGTTGAAGGACGAGGAACCCTAGCTTCGTTTCGATATTTCTTCACAATGTCCTCAGGATTATAAGCTATGTATAACAAAACGGATGTTAGCCAAACCACATTGAGGAATAGGATAGAAAGCTCCTAGTTATTGCATATTGCTTGCACACACCAGAATTGAAATTTGAGGGTGTGTATGTAAAGCTCCTAGTTAATTATTTTGTTAACACTTAACATCAGTTTTGTCACAATAATTAATTACTCCATTTTATGCCCAAGTGTGCGAGAAGATTCGGGAAAAGAAAACATGAATAAGAAAGAATCTTATTAGGCTTATATTATATGGCCTTACACCTTATAGAAAGAGGCGAAGCATTTTTCATAAATATATTGATAACAACGCTCGTATCGATTAGGATCATGGCTAAACCATACTCTGCAATGCCTATGTGCCTTGAGTTTGCAACTTGTAATAGGAGGACAAGCAAGAGGATCATAGCGGAGTGGTGGGTGGAGAGGACCTAGACATGCATGCATTCAGACGTCGGAAAAAGAGAAGGGGAAGATGAGGAAGTGGACGAGGAGGTAGGGCTGTGAATATGAATGGTCAGCTGAACAAACACTAGGGCAAGCAAAAACAAGAACATGCTCATCACCACAAGGCGAAGAGCAAATTTGTTCATCATGTCATTTTCTTCCATTGCTCCCCTAATTCTTTAATTTTTGCTTCATAAATTGAACTCCTTTTATGTGAAAGCCAATTTATAACCCCCCAACCTTCTATCTATTTCAATTTTTTCATCTTTAAATTAAGTTTTCGTCTATATAGATTATATAGCAAAGTTTAACTATATATTAAAATAGCAGCCAAGAGATGCTTAGAAGTGACGGCCTTTTGGAACCATTTTGATATGGGTACAATTTCTGTCATGGGCCATAACAGAGCATTTTATTTACTATTAACGATATGTGGTGAACACATATTAACAGCGAACAAATGACATTATTATTTATTACAATAAACAGGAAATAAATTACAAGATAAGATGGTATTTACAATAAACACGAGTCAGGACAGAAACTTTAACAAAATATGATCACCATTATTCTCGTTAAGAAACATGATCACCTTTCCAGAGACATCAAAACGACCATCTTTATTCACAATGACTTGTACTGCTCAATCAAGCGAGAAGCATGGAGGCGCGATGTAGGAGCCACGGTGCAGCCCAGATTTTGCAGATAAGAAATCTGATCATCAAATATGAGAAAGGATTTAGAATTTGGTCTCCTGACCATCCTAGAATCAACTTAAAAGCTCGACTGAAGTGTTTAACAAGGGACTAATTTAATGGTGAGTGTTAGCTACCTGTTTTGATGTTGGTGCAGACGAACCCATTGAGTTCTCGATCCTTAACTTCTGGAAATGCTCCTGAAAGCATGTGTTGAATTACAACAACGACAACTAAATATGATTTAGGGACAATGTATGACAGAGCAAACTATCTTAAACTAAAACCTAACCTGTTTTTCCCGCATCAAATGAGCACGTTGATCAGCAGGTATTTTCTGCCATCTCAAAACCTGTGACAAAAAGGTATAATTCTGATATGAAGCTGTGCACAGATCTATTGAATTCAAATATTGATGACAAAGAAAGCTAAATTTATACATTCTTTTGTTTAATTTCAGAAAAAAATTTCTTCAACAAATTGGTAAGTTCAAGTATCTTACATATTGCACATAATGAAATGCATCGTCACATTTCAGGCAAGACTTCAGCAAGCGCAAAACATCCTGAGAGTTGCATAGGAGTTAATAAGTGATATAACAAAGTAGATACATCACAAGGGTATACACAAAGTATGCAAACAAAAACGAAGTGAGCTAAAAAACAGAGGTAGAATAGTCATTTTATTGAAATTTAAAGGACTAAATTTATAACCTTGTGTTTATAGTTCTTGGCTCGTAGGCGTTCATCTATTACAAAACCAACCTGTTAAAGGTACAATTAAGCATCACCATTCACATGGACTCCAATTAAAAGTTAGAAAGTCTATAGTCAAAACAGTGTAATTCTCATCTACCTTGTCAAGCAACCTCTTAGGATCTTGAAATGCTTGCTTCTTAGACCACTCATTAAATAAATGTGAGACAATCGATCTTTCATCCACACTGAATCTATTAGACAGTGACAGAAGAATAAAGTTAGGCATTATTATAAGCAACCAAAAATGCTCTACCCATCAAAATTGGAAGCAAAACCTTTTTAAGAAACCATTTCCACTATTTCCCTCTGCAAATTCTATCAACTCTGCTGAAGCTTCATCAAATTTACTATGATGAAAATCATTTTGTACTGAATCTACTTCAGAAGGTTGGACGTTTGGTTGTAGATCAGCTGTAGACAGAGTAGTTCCTTTTGAAGTGTCAGGATTCTTTGATTGCAAGTCTTGTGTACTTATGTCAGCCTACAAACCAAAAATTTCATTCATCCACACCAGACTCAAGATGATATAGCATTATGGCAAGTACAATTAAAGCACTTCGACATGCAAACTCAAACATTGATGTAAAAAAAGTAGTTAAAAGACTAAGATTTCTCATTGCAAGGCGCCAGTCTCAGCAGCAAGTAAACATCAGTTGATTTTAATTGCAAACATTGCAACACTTATTTGTGATTCTTTGTTACTTGTAAGTTTGACTAGACGTCAGAACAATTAAGGATAATGAACAGTAAAACACACCTGGACTTCTCGAAGATGATTTGGAATTTCTTTGAGAAAACGCGAAGGTTGAAGCATCTGAAGGAGTCACCTTATTAGTCAAAGCATAACAAGAAAGAAGGGAAAAATAAAACTAAAACAAACCTGCCAATTGGAATCCATCGTTACATAAAGAATGAAAAGCTTTCTCCGAGCACGAGTCATTGCAACATATAACAGGCGTCTCTCCTCCTATGATTTAGAGTGGAATCATTGAGTACGACAATACAAAATTTGTGTGTAACGAAAATGTTGAAATATTTAGTGCATACCTCAATGGAGGTCCCATTTTCTTTTGCAACCCCATTGAATTCATGCAACAACGGAATCTCAGATTCATTTACCTGTGTTATTGATATGAGCATTAAAGCAAAGCTAATATGATTTTGAAGAGATTGTAATATCTTCATGAATATAAGGGTACAGAAATATCAGTTAGGTATAGCATCAGCATATCTAAGAACAAAAAACAGATCAACTATAAAAAACTGAATGAACGAATGAAGTGACAACGAGAAAATCATTATGCAGGGCAAGTACCTTAATTATAAAAACAATATCCCACTCTAAACCTTTTGACTGCAAGAGAAGGAAAGAGAAAGGCAGTAAGCCAAGAATATTTGCAGAACTCCAGAGGAATACCAATAGCAAAATGTTCACAAATATAAGAACTTTGGTTCTTAAGCTGATGGATGGTAGTCAAGGGAAATATCAACAAGATCTACCTGATGGATGGTAGTCAAGGTGACAGAACTCTGGTTTTCATGTCTTCGGGAACGAAAATTTTCGCTCTCCCGCTCAGATATGCAGTCAATGAAAGCTTTGAGTAAACTAACACAACCTTTTTCTTTTACAACTTCTCTATCCCCTTGTCCCGCAACAAAATGAGTTGATAAGAAATCAGATATGTCATCTAGTAGGTACTGAAGAACCTGCAGTGAGAATAATCGCATCACAACCACACAGATGGACCAAGATTTATATGGGAACAAAGATTAATTTAACTTGAACAAAAATAGAAATTAAGTTCTCACAATCATTATGTAATTGACCTCTGTTACCATCAGCATAAAACACCAAACTTACAGATCTCACATCATTGTCTTCATTTAGCAATTTTCCTCCATCAACATCGACGACCGCACGTTGCTCAAGAAGGTACTTCTAAGAATTGAAAGTCAAACGAGAAATTATTAATGAAACATTGAATATAAGCATAAACACAGAAAATGGTATAGAATGGTGCTCCTCATTCCTAAAAGTTAATAAGGAAACAATTCGATTAAAAAAACCATGTCAACGGTGCAAAATGGAAGACGAACCTGTGGTACCATGTTCGCCACTGAAGTTATGACAGCCGAAATCGATTGTTCCTGTATGCATCGATAAGTGAGACTACTACGTAAATTTACAACTAAAGTTAATGACTAAATGCCACATTTATCTCATTATAAGAAGACAGAGACTACGAGAACAAACTTTACCTCTTTGGAAACACATAGATCTAACAGAGGCTATAAAACTTTGCATTATATATTGAAAGAATTAAGAACATAGATCTAACAAGGTCGCATGAAACTATACAGCGTTGCAATAATGGATAACTAGACCAAATTACAAATCACCAAAGGGGAAAGAATTTTTTATCCTCGCATTTTTAAAAACTATATTCTTTCTATCTCTTAAAATTCACAAACGACTACGGCGACATCCCACAAGAAGCAGTGAGTCAGATCTACTACATTTTACCAAATATATTTACCCTGTGAACAAGTTTTGAAATCATCTCTAATGTTAACAGCACCTTGCGTCCTTGGGTAAGCTGAGTCCTATAATCAATCAAAGAGACCACAACTCATTACATAACCAAAAGATTTTAAACGCTTGTCATATGAAATAAGAACAAAAAATAAAAGACGAGAGAGGAGAAAAAATATATATAAATGGCAGTACATATAATGATTAATAAGCCTGAATAGTGAATAAATTGCTGGACCTACAATTACTTTACAGCAAAACTTATGGATACATAAATGTACTTTCTCACTAAATAAAAAGATACATGTATATTTAGAGGTAACCATGCAAAAATGTTAAAGAATATTATTATACACACCTCTTCAAGGTACCAGAAAGTTTTGCACTAAAGATGTCACAAGCAGCTGATATGAAGCTGCATTTTCTATGAGCCGAAATTTTGTCTATATATTCAATTACCTGAGAGAGAGATACTCAGAGACGTGAGCCTAAAGACTACGGGTGATAAAAAGGGAGATTAAATCTCAATAGCACAAGCAAGTACAACTGTAAATGCTGAAAAGAACGTTAAAAATGATGTTCATTGTGATACCTTCTTTTTTTCCTCTTTCTCAAAAGGAAGTAAAGCCTTGAAGACTTGACGATACGATCCATCATCACAATCAGGCAAAGTTGTTTTAACCATAGCAATAATGGCTCTGACTACCTACCATAAGACACATACTACATCAACAACCAATAACTACAATCACAGAGTGTACCCAAAACCTTCGAATCAATTTCACAAATTACTCCGCAGTTGTATACCAAAACCCTTGCTGGAATAGCCGGCCAAAATGGCAATGAAAATCAAGTAACAAAAAAGAACAAAAAGGGCCAGTGATGCCAAGATTCAGGTGAAAAAAAGAAAGTGAAAACCTTACGTCAATTACAGTTCTTGTTTGCATTCTTACTAGCATAAGCTGTGTATTACAGCAACTACCTTATGAAAAAAATAATAATAAATTGGCAAAATAAATAAAGAGCTGAGAAAATAGGTTCTGTAATCTGGAAAAGTACTAACTACCTTCTTCCTATAAACGGCCACTCCATGAATATTAAATGGTATCTTCCTTTCACGCAAGGCTGTTTGGAAGACTTTTCCTGATACCTGTTGTATAAAATACAAAGTAAAATATGTCAAAGATGTATTATATGATTCACTTCATTCACATTCACACTAGGGCAAGTAAGCTTGACCTGCCTCCGGTAAAGGATTGCTATGTCTCCATAGGAGCACCCTGCATCTGACCGGTTAGATGCAGTTTCCAGGATCTTGTCAACAACAAAGGCACATTGTGCATCCTCATTGTGACTTTCCTTGATAATTACCTAAGTTTTGCCAGCAAAACCATTTAGAATTGTGTCACTAATTAAAAGGATTGTAAATGACATCAAATTTTACTTGTTAGAGCAGGGAAAGGTTAAATACCTTAGATCCAGAAGAGTTGTCGGTCTCAACATTCTTTAGTTGGCATCGCTTCTTGTTGTTTTTTATAACAGAAGATGCAGCTTCCACAATATAGCGTGTGGACCGATAGTTTTTATTAAGTCTAATCTGAATCATAAAGTTATATCAAATTCCACATACGCCCATAAAATAAAACTTCTTTCTAGAAATTATACAATATATGAATCTGTTCTGTATAATAAACAAGAAACTATGAATGACATGAGATAACATAGCAGTCAAGTACAAAGCGAACCTCTTTGTAATTTGGAAAATCTCTACGAAAGGAATCAAATCCAGAAATGTCTGCTCCATTGAAACTGAAAATGGACTGCGACAGGATATATGCTACTTAATTTAGAACAGCTGAGGATCTTGATTAGAATGAACTCAGAGAGAGAGAGAGAGAGAGAGAGAGAGGAAAAACAATTCGACTTCCATAAAGTGGTAGTTCAAGAAATAAACAGCATACCTGATCATCATCACCAACAATGGTTATGTGGTTATGAGATGCAAGAATCCGCAGAAAACTATATTGCATAGCACTTGTGTCTTGAAACTCATCTATCACAATAGATTTCCATAAATCCTGGCACTCCTTCAACACTTATTAACAGAACAAACAAAAAGTATTAACACTTAGCTTTTGTGAAATTCGATAAATTAAATTAATGTACTTAGATGATACAGACCTTCAGGAAAATCAGTGAGCAGCTTTACAGAGCAACTAATTAGGTCATGGTAGTCCAAAGCGTTACAAGATTTTAAGATATCATTGTAGTTCCCAAGAATTTTCCCCTGATTCAGATCCAGAGCTAAAACTCATAAGCAATAGTACAAGAAAAGCTAACTTGAAACGTCTAGTTATGAGCTTACTCCTGTCTCATCACCCATTTTTCTGCTTTCGGCTGGAGTCTTTCCAGAAGCTTTTGCCTGAGTCACAAACTTCTGCCATTTCCTTGACGCATCCTTATAATGATGTGGAGACGTGATACTGTTAGACTCTTCGCCAACTATGGCAACATTATGATTCTTTCTACTCTTTTCATCTTCTGATAACCGCACAGCTTCAATAATGGCTCTTCTCTGTTGTCCATGTCCATATATCAAGAACTCCGGTGTGCGCTCAAGTCTAAAGCATCAGTCAGACTCAGTTATCAATAATATATTCATGCTGTTCAAGAATCAAAATCAAGGGAGGTGAATCTACAGCATACTTCTCCGCATGTGATCGGCAAAGCTGCAACGAAAATGAATGAAATGTGCTGATTGTAAGCTGTTTGGCAGTTGCTTTCCCAGCCACAGCTCCAATTCGATCTCTCATCTCGGCAGCTGCTGCTGTAGTGAAAGTCATGGCTAGAATATTCGATGCACTAATGCCCTAAGAATACAAAACAAAACGAACGATCATAAGATAAAAAAAGAGAGGGGAACCAAAAAAGATTCAAAATTTAGAGGAAAAGTGGTAACACCTCATTAAGCAGCATCAGAACACGGCCAACCATAGTCGAAGTCTTTCCGCTTCCGGGGCCAGCAACAATCATCAAAGGTATTGAAATATCGCTGCAAGCCGCTTCGCGCTGCCTCTCATTGAGAGAAAGCAAATACTTCGAATACTCATCTGGCATGTTCGGCAATCCATGGTTGATAGAATCTGTCTGATTATCAGCATTCACAGGCAGCACTGAAGCGGTACTAGCATCACCATCACAACTCTCAATATCATCATGGTGAATTTCCACGCTTGGTTTCTGCTCGATCAAAGCGTCAATTTCTTGCAAAATACTCTCATCGAAATCATCTTCGTCTAGAAATCGAGGTGCGGAGAAAGAATCGAATGAAGTTGAACATTGGGGTTGCCTCATTGGAGTTGTGAAAGAATCTGATCCTGGTACGCTTGATTCAATCCGGTTAATGCTTAAGCCACCAGAACATGAAGCGCTGCCATATTCGCCACCATTTGACTTGCAGCAATTCGCCGAGAATGGAGACAGAGATGGCGTGTTAGGTAGCTCAGCAAGAGGAACTCTCTGGATGCTATTCAGCTGAGCTGGTGTTTGAATTCCGTTTCTACCACAAATACTGGAATTACAAAACACGATGGAATTTTGAATTAATCATTTACCCTAACAGCAAACAAAGAGTAAAAGGGTGTGAGTCTTACTTGTTATGAGGAAAGTGATCAGGGGAAACGGCGTCGTGGCGAGGGCGTTTACGAGCAATGAGGGCCTTGGCGGCTCTGAAATTCCGAGAGATTCGGTTTCTTTGTTCCTCCGTGAGTCCTCCTCCGCCGCACGTTTGAATGTTTTCTTTGGACGTCGACATTATTGTTTCGGAACATGCGACGGAAGCTTTGCCTGACGTACTGTCCAGGCAAACCCTAGAAGAAGGAGCGAAAGGGGCCAAAATGTGTCCGTTTTGTTTTGGTTTTCCCCCTCAATTTTGACCGTTCGAAATATGGGCATTGGGCCTTTTCACAGCAGCCCAATTATCAGGCCTACTAGTACTACTTGCCCAAAGTTAATAGCAAGACTCGAGAGTGTGGTTCAGTTTTTGCGTGAGGGTGAAAATGGAGGCCCTGATAGCCTCGTACGGAGACTCGTCGTCGGACTCGGACTCCGAGTCGCCAGCTCCACGTCCAGAGCTCAAAAACTCCGAAGAATCGAGCTCTGCTCTGCCCCCACCTCCTCTGTCACTTCTCAACAGTCCCAATTCCTTTGGTAACTACAAATTGCAATCAATTTTCTCTCTTTTTGACTTGTTTTGGTATGGTTTTGAATTTTCGATCGTGTTGTCGACCAAGTGTTTGATGTTTTGACTGTGAAGGATTTTTGGACTTCTCGCCAAGCGCTCAGCCGAGCAGAATGAGGAACTTTCCTCACGTGGAAGGGAACTACGCAGTACATGTCTACATCCCAGGTAACCAAATTCTCTAATTCTCGGTTCCATTAGCAAATGCCATGACTTTGAGCTTAGAGCGTTTAGACCCTTGTTTAATTCAGTACTTGCAGTTTCATTAGCAGATTCCATTAGCAAATGACATGACTTTGAGCTTAGAGCCTTTAGACCCTTGTTTGATTGTGTACTTGCAGTTTATATACCACCAGCACCAAGGAAAGAGATGGCCTTATTTTTGAACAAGCTAGCTTCTCTGGTGCCCGGTCTCCATGCTGTCGATGTTGACGTCCCTCTTGAGATTTTGCGCAAGGATGAGCACAAACTTGAACAGGTTGCTTTGGGTAGAGAGTTCCATATAAGTCTGGGAAGAACTGTACCAATCCGAGTGCACCAGATTGACTCCCTGGTCACAATGCTTCGGCAGAAGCTTCAGATTCAGAGGCGGTATGGTTACTTACATTCTATTGTGTGCATGAATTTTAGTTCTTTTGTTGAACATAATGCTGCAAATTTGCCGTTACCCATTTCCCATTTTTGGTTTCTAACACATTTTGCTATGGTAAAACAGGTATTGGATTGATTTTAGCAAGTGGGAGGTTTTTGTTAACGATGATCACACCCGGACCTTTGTGTCGATAGAAGTTATTGCTGCTGGGTTAGCTGAGGTATGATTGCAAGCTCTCTCTTGATACAATTCTTATTGTTCTGAGTTTTTATATAGATGTAAAATTTAGGAACCAGTTAGCCAAAAACATGGGATTTTGAAACATTGATATCTTGCTTGCTTGCTTGCTTGCTTGTTAGCTCTAAATGTGATAATGTTCATCCTCAATTGATTTCAGATAACAAAGCAGATTCAAGCTGTCAATGAGGTGTATAAGCTTCACAATCTTCCTGAATTTTACAAGGTTGGCATTGGTTAATTGGAGCAAGTGAGTGTGCAAAAATTTACTCATAATTCAGAAAAAACGAATTCACAATATTGGATGTTGTTCATGGCAGGATCCTCGCCCTCATATATCGGTAGCTTGGGCATCGGATGACATCAGCAGTTCCCTGAAGCAAGCGGTTGAAGAAGAAAGAAGAAGATCTACTGTCGGAGGATCATTACAGAAATGTCTTTTTACCAGTAAATTCAATGGCATCGAATGTAGGATTGGTAGTAAAACCCATAAAATATGTAAATTTTCTGAATAATAGTATAACTGTTAATTATACAATCCATTTTTGTTGCATTTGACAAAAGCGCACTTGTCAGGGAAAAAAAAAGGCCTTAAGTTCATTATCATCAGGGAACCAATTGACTCAGTATGTATGCCTTGTCCGACCTCATCACTATTGAATTTTATTTAAATGGCAAAGTTGCACAAGTGAAGAAAACCTTTCAATTGCGTTCAGAAGTCTAATCATATTCTTGAACAGTTAATATATGCACAGAGTTCCTCGGTTATGTCACAACTCAGATGGAGGATATATGCATGGCATCAAAAGTAAGAAAAAGAGGTTTAAAGTGGTAAAGGGCGCAACTAATGACGGCGGTGTGCTTCTAATCAAAGGGATCGATCCGAGGGTCATGTTCGCTTGCCATCGCCATTCCCGTGCAAAGGCATGTAGGGCACATTACCTGCCAAATCACAGAACAGTGTTAAATATAGCAAACATAAATCAGTCATCAAACATCTGAAGCAGCAAGTCAATATGTATGATGAGGCAAATGCACTTATATGGCAACAGGACGAGAATTTTAGTACACAATAAACATTAAGTGACATTTTAAATCTCCAACCTTTCCAGCTCCTGAGCAATTTGAACATCTTTCCGCTTTCGGCAGTGATAGGGGCTGATCTCCATCGACTGCTGATATTGGTTCGATAAGAACCAGGGTTCCTGTGCTTGAACAGCGGGCACAAGCGAGATATCCTGCATAATTATCAAATACACAGGTCAAGAATTAAAATAAACACTCTGAGTTTGAATAAACTATTTGGTTGAGCAATTCATCAAACTGTGAACACATATTAAATTGGAAGTATACGAATTAGGGAACTTCCAAGAACGTTAGCACGTTCATAGTGAATATAGAAAAGGTAAACATAACGAAATTACACTAAGTGCATGTATAAGCCAGGACATGGTCAACTTGGAGAGGAAAAACTTGATAGGCCTACTTCCTAACTGAAGATGCAGCCATAGATTTAGCTATATTCAGATAGTCCAACCCAACTAGTTGACATGCAAACAATACAAACATCTCAATCATAAACATTAAAAGCTACACTAAAACCTATAACTAAAAGTCAGAAATATAGGACATTGTTATACCAGTTCCAACACAATATTTGCATCTTTTTTGCTCCTGCTGTTTTACGTTGTTGATTTCAACAATCATCAATGCAGAGATGACACCAACTGCTCCTCCAGAGAAGGATGCCACTATGGGATCAACTTGACTGCAATGTGAAAGCAAAGCAGGTCAATAAACCATACTAAAAATGTCGTATGGACATAATTTAGCTTCATGTCAAGATAGATGACATCCTAGTTTTTTTGTCCAAAGTGCAAAACTTGGGGATCCTCGTAAGGTTTAGATATATTGGTCCGCGTAGTAAAGCTTAGTACTTTTGGTTCCCACATTTCAGTCACAAAATGGGTTCATGTCAAGATAGATAATCTGATATTTCAAAACAATAATTAGTAGAGTGATGGAGGGTTAACAGTGCGAGATATGAGCCATACCTCAACTGCAATGGCAGATGCACACTTTCTATAAAATCTTTGTATGAGGTGCCTCCTATTCCCAGTTTCAACTCCAACTGAAAGATTAATATAAAGGGAGGGGTAGGAAAAGAGTTTAGAAACGTAGTTGAATCCGTGTTAAATTGAAAATTAAAAAGATGCTTATTTGATAGGTTCCTCATTTTCTGACTTTTCTACTTGCAAATTCAGAAAATGTTGACCAATATACTCTCTTATAAGTTATAACTAAAAGTTAGTGCATAAACAACTTACAGTGGGTGCTAGGAGGCCACCGAAAAGGATAAACGCCGTAATAATTGAACAACAAACAACATAATACTGCTTAAGGTTGTCTGAACTCTGCAAGCAATGCATTCACCATGTGATTTTAACAGGAAACAACAAAATATGGATGAAACAAGTTGGGGAAAATGAAATGTCAAGGTTACTGGAACCTTTATTAATCATATAAATACAAGTTTCGAGAGATAAGCTCACCAGGGGAGGCAAGAATGGAATGAAAGATGGGAAACTAGGAAGTTCATTTTCTTGATCTTCATTTCCAAGCTCTGCGCTTTTAATCCTCTGTTGTATCCTCAGCCTGCGAACCTACACATATTGAAGCTCATTTATTTTACAAAATTAATAACCAAAGCAGAACTGAGAAAGGGAGAGAGTAGCTCACCTCCTCCATATGCAAGAAAATTTTGTTGCGTCGACTTCGAATATTATCCTGAATTTCTTGCAACTCCATTTTGGCAAAGTCTTGGACTGTTTCAGGCCCCTCTATGATACAGAATCTGCAGAACAACCCAATCACATAACAAGAATCTTACTATAAAACGATGAAGATATTACCAGTCACAACATTATTTTTCACACACATTAGGCACATGGCTTTTAGCATAAAATTTGAAACACCAATAACTGTTTGCAAGCTACAGTTAAAGTTTTCGGTTTCTGTTATTATTTTCCCACCTATTCTTAACTGCCAAACATGAAGATAGAGAGAGAGAGAGAGAGAGAGAGAGAGAGAGAGAGAGTACCCGGCGGGGTTTGTATCAGTGGGATCGGAGTCGATAGAAGGAGCAAAAGAAGAGGACTCGGGCTCGGACGCCATTGATCGCCATCTGGAGCTCGATTTGGGGCTTGCGTAGCTGAATCTGAAGCTGGAGCTCTGTAAATTGTACGGGGAATACCGGTTTACTGGAAACGAAACCGCCAAAAGTCGACCCGAACAGAGCATGTCTCTCTATCTCTCTCTCGCTTTTTAAGAAGCACCCAGAAAACAGAAAGCAGAAAGCAGAGAGCTCTGTTTTTCTCTTCAGCTTTCACTAGTTCCAAAGAAGGCAGAGAACAACGCTCTGAGTTTAGTTGTGTGTGTTTCGTCTTCCCAGTGGAACGAGGCAAGTGGAGACAAAAAAATATTTAAAAATACAAAAATTAAAAAGAAAATTGAGCACTGAAACTGAATGTGGAGAGCACTTGTGTAAATGTAAAAGCTACCAAACATTTGAAGAGAGCGATGGAAAAACAAAAAATAATAAAATACTTCGGTTTTCGGGGGAAACAGAATTTCGAGCGAACGGCATTTCCCTTTTTTTTTTTCTTTAACACCCAAAGATAAAAGGAAATGCCAAAATATGAAAAGTCAATCGGTTTCGTTATCTACTACAAATAGTGTCGTGTGTTTGGTTAGCTAAATGAAAAGGACCTTTGTATGTTTATTCTATCCTGGATAAGGCATTATGTGTATGGTATGGATGGATATATGGAAAATGAGGTATTGTTTCAATTCAACTTTCCCAAATAATTCTTGACCATGGAATATTGTTTGGCCAAAAATGCAATTCCATAAATACCGTCTGCATTCTACACTATTTTCCAAACTCTATAGACTTGGACATGGAATATCATTTTGTTAAAAACGCCAAATTTCTCAATAAATTCGAACTCAATTTAATGTATTAGAAAACAAGATATGCCATGGATGATGGATGGGAGAAGAACTTTCATTTTCATGTCATTGTCTGATTGAAGCCTTAAACTTTTTTTCTTGATTGGCAGTCACTTGGGAGTTGTTTGGTTTTTGGAATGAAATCAAGTGAGAAATGGAATTCATTCTATTGTTTGGGTTGCAAATTGGAATCAAGTTTTAATTCAAATTTGGGATAGGTTCTTAAGTTTTAATTCGAAGATTCGAGTTTAATATAGTATATGATGGGATTCGAGTCTTAACTCTTGAATCAAGGTAATGTGTTTGAGTTGCACGTGTGCATTACAAGTCCAAATGTCTACGATTCAAATTTCGAGAGTTTGAATTTTGAGCTCATAATTGCAATGATTTTTTGAGCAAGAATGCCCTATGTGTCAACTCTCTCACAATGACATAGCGCCTGAATTCACATGGGGTCACTAGCTTGTTGAGTTGCACTTGTGCATTACGAGTCCAAAGGTATACGATTTAACGTTCGAGACACATGTCTCGAGTTTGAGTTTTGAGATCATAACTACAAGAAACTTTAAACTTTCCTATGTGTCAAAACTCTTACAATGACATAGAATTTGAATCCACATGAAGTCGCTAGTGTTTGAGTTGCATGTGTGCATTACGAGTCCAAAGGTCTAGAATTCAATGTTCATATTTCGTGTTAGAGTTTTGAGATCATGACTTCAATAAATTATAGAATGAGACTACTCTATGTAGAATGAAAATTCTTCTTCAACCAAAAAAAAGAGAGAGAGAGCGGTCCGGCATATTCCCGTAGATAACTTTCTTGGGGACTATAAGGTAACGGTTCCCTACATTTGACAATCAAAACCATCTTTGATCCGACGGTGATGATTGGCGAACCCACTTGAAGGAGTCAAACTCAAAACGCGCGTTCGCTCCCTCTCTTTTACAAACCCTAACAATCTGTCCCTTATAAATAACTTCACATCCGCCGTAGGAGCCACCAAAAGCTCCCATTTCCCCTTCCCATTCATACAATCACATCCTATCTGTTTCTGTTTCTGTTTGAAGAAAACCTCAGAGATGATCGGAATGCAGTGCTTCTCCATTCGATCAAAGATTTGCATGTCCATCTTTTACACCATCGCCTCTGTTTATTTATTTTCTAAATCTCGAGTCATTTTCTCTATTCAGATTTTAGATTTTTCTGGTTTTATTTGATCTTCAAAAGAAAATCACAATCAATGTTTTGTTATACATTAGGTGAGGCCAATGATGATTTAAACATATTTTGCCTACATTGCTTGAGTATCTCATTTGGATGAGATAATGATAAACTGAAATGTATCTGAGGCCTCTTCTGCTAACATGCTTTACACTGTCTCGTCTATTATGACAATCCAACTCAATGTTTTTTTTAGGTCAAAACGATAAGACCATGAAAAAAAGCCCAGCAATGTCATGAAAAATGCCCCTCAAACAACACATCTGGAGTTGTTTGATTGCAAACAGCGTCAATCACGATTTTTGAGTCAACCCGTTGCCATCTCTTAGCCTTATTTAATTACTTTCATTAGTAATTATGTTTTAATTATTATTTCTTTAGTGAATACTTACCATTAAATATTTTAATTAACTTCACAAATTATATTACTTAATAAATAGTTTTTCATTTTTTAATTTTTTTTCTTTCATAAAATATTTAAATACTAGTTATTCACTAAGTAAATAATAATAAAAACATAACAATTAATTAAAGTAATTAAAAAAAAGAAATTCAGAATATGCTATTCAAAGGGTATAGCCGTGCGGCTTTACTTTTAAACAGTCTATTTATACAGTATAGCCGCGCGGCTATACACTTAATGTATTCTATTTATACGGTATAGCCGTACGGCTATACTCTTATACACTTAATGTATTCTATTTATACGGTATAGCCGAGCGGCTATACTCTTAAACTTTTAAATATTCTATTTATACGATATAGCCGATCGGCTATACTCTTAATATACTCTATTAAAAGCGGCTACACGTTTAAAATATTTCTATTTACAGAGCGGCTATACTGTTAACACTTTCTATTTAAAGGTTTAGCCGCACGGCTATATATTTAAAATTTTCTACTTATAGAGTATAGCCGACCGGCTATACGTGTAAAAGTTTCTATTCATAGCGTATAGCCGCGCGGCTATACGCCTAATGTATTATATTTAAACGGTATAGCCGCGCGGCTATACTATTTGAATGTTCTATTTAAAGCGTATCGCCGCGGGGATATACTTTTAAAATTTTCTATTTATAACATTTTCTTCTAAATATTTCTATTTATAGAGAGTATCGCCGCGCGGCCATTGATCACCATCTGGAGCTCGATTTGGGGCTTGCGTAGCTGAATCTGGAGCTGGAGCTCTGTAAATTGTATGGAAAACACCAGTTTACTGGAAACGAAACCGCCAAAAGTCGACCCGAACAGAGCATGTCTCTCTATCTCTCTCTCGCTTTCTAAGAAGCAACCAGAAAACATAAAGCAGGGAGCTCTGTTTTTCTCTTCAGCTTTCACTAGTTCCTCAAACAACACATCTGGAGTTGTTTGATTGCAAAGAGCGTCAATCATGATTTTTGAGTCAACCCGTTGCCATCTCTTAGTTTTATTTAATTACTTTCATTAGTAATTATGTTTTAATTATTATTTCTTTAGTGAATAATTACCATTAAATATTTTAATAAACTTCACAAATTATATTACTTAATAAATAGTTTTTAACTTTTTTAATTTTTTTTCTTTCATAAAATATTTAAATACAAATTATTCACTAAGTAAATAATAATAAAAACATAACAACTAATTAAATTAATTAAAAAAGAGAAATTCAGATTATGCTATGCAAAGGGTATAGCCGCGCGGCAACCCTGTTAAATATTCTATTTATAACGTATAGCCGCTCGGCTATACTGTTAATGTATTCTAATTAAATGGTATAGCCGACCGGCTACATGTTTAAAAATTTTCTATTTAAAGCGTATAGCCGTGCGGCTATACGCTTTAACTTTTCTACGTACAGAATCCAAACGTGCGACTATAATGTTAACACTTTCTATTTAAAGAGTATAGCCGCACGGCTATACATTTAAAATTTTCTACTTATAAAGCATAGCCGCCAAAAGTTTCTGTTTATAGAGTATCGCCGGACGGTTATACTGTCAACATTTTCTATTTAAAAAGTATAGCCTCCCGGATATACTGTTAAAATCTTCTACTATATAGTATAGCCGCATGGCGATACCCTTTTAATGTACTCTAATTAAAGATTATAGCCGTTCGGCTATACCTATAAAAGTTTCTATTTATAAAGTCCAGCCGTTCGGCTATACGCCTATGTATAATACTTGGGTTATTCGTAGCAATGGTCCCTCAACTATACCAGTAATTACACTTTGGTCCACCAATTCAATTATTAGTTGCAGGGGTCCCTCAACTAGGTGCTATGTTGCACTAGTAGTCCTTCCGTCAAGTTTGTGACTTTTTTCGTTAAAAATGAGGGTAAATTCGGAAATTCATCCACAACCCTCCCTTTCCTCAACAATCCTCCCCTTCCTCCCAGTGGTCCTCCTAGATGCTTCCTTGGTCCTCCAGTTGATCCTCCACTTGGAAGGAGCTTGAATGGTGGCTATAGGTCTCCACCTCATGGCTGGGCTAGAGTTGGCCCTAGAGATTTTGGCGCTGGGATGCCACCTCCAAGGCATGAAGGCAGGTTTCCTGACCATCAAATGCGAAGAGATCAATTGGATTACTCAGACAACCATAGAGGAAGAACCAAGTTCGATCGGTTGGATTCTTCACCACCAAAAGATTATAACCGGCCTATGTACATGGATCGAGGACGAGATGATCGTCGCGGCATGGGGCAAGGCTGAATTGGCTCAACCCACGCCTTCCTCCTCCACTCACGCTTGAAGAAGATGGGCCATGGATCGAACTTTCGCAGCTTTGATTTTCTCTTCTTTTCTCTCTAACCAAACGGACGAGAAGTGGTGAAACGCTACCTTGGCTTGCGAGCATTTGTTTTGGTGCGAAGCGAGAGTCGTCGAGAGAGTGAGAATTGGGTCTGGAAGTGCCGAAGGCTTTTACTGCACAGATCGAGTTGGGTTTATTTCTGTGTTCTTAATCTTTTAGGTGAAAGTTCTGTTTTTGCATTTTGGTTATGGGAATGAAGGGTGATTTTCAATTTGGGCATGATTCAAATTCGTTGAATCTTCTCTCTGAGGTTTTTGTTATCGTCAAAAATTGGAAGAAAGATGATGTTAAGAAGGCCATGGCCATGGCTATGAGAAATTGTTGCTGCAACCCACTTCGTGGATATGGATTTGATGGGTGTTTGATTCCTTAGAAGGCCATGGTCAAGCAAAACAAAAGGGTTTTTTCATCATCATCATCTTCTTCTTCTTCCTTGGATACGTTGGCTGAAGTTGCAACCCAACAATTGATGGAGTTGGGGGATGGGAATGGACTCACAATCGAGTGGGTTTTTAATGAAAAAGCTGTTCTTGCAGAGTTCTTTAGTTTCTGTGCTAAAAAGAAAAGGTGATATGCAGGTGATATGCTGAAAAGAAAAGCTGTTCCGAATTTACCCTCATTTTTGACAGAAAATTTAACAGAGTTTGACGGAGGGACTACTGGTGCAACGTAGCACCTAGTTGAGTGACCCCCGCAACTAATAATTGAATTGGTGGACCAAAGTGTAACTACGGGTATAGTTGAGGGACCATTGCGGCGAATAACCCTATAATACTTTAAAGGTATAGCCGATCGGCTATACTGTTAGAATGTTCTATTTAAAGAGTATAGCCGCCAGCTATACATTTAAAATTTTCTATTCATAGAGTATAGCCGACCGGCTATACTGTTAACATTTTCTTTTAAATTTTTCTACTTATAGAGTATAGCCGCCCGACGATACCGTTAAAATTTCACAAATTATATTATTTAATAAATAGTAATTTAATTTTTTTTAAAAATTCTTTAATAAAATATTTAAATACTACTTATTTACTAAGTAGATAATAATTAAAACATAACAACTAATTACAGTAATTAAAATAACTTTTTTCTATTTCTATTATTATCAAGAATCCCAAAAAAAAAAACAGAAAAGAGATATTGGGGTTTGGGTCGAGTGGTATATTTTTGAAAGCCCAGTTAGTTGCGCGTTTGGTTGATAATATTGGCCCATTGAACGCCGAAAACCCTAGCTCTGTCTCTATAAAATGATGCCCAACGACTGCATTCCACAGTCAACCCCGCCCCTCATCTTCATCTAGGGTTTAGTTTCACTAGCCAAGCCTCCAAATTGCCCTGTAATTGTTTCAATGCTCGAAAGCTAGTTTTTGTTTGAAATGAGTCGATGAGAGAAAGAGATGGCGGTGATGACCCAATGAAATTCAAGCTCAACAGACCGGAATGCAGGCTTCTCTTTCATAGAGAAGTTTGCGTGTCGACAACCCCGCTGAACTGAGCCATCTCTTTCTCTTTCTCATTTGATTTCCCAGAAATTCGTATGCTTTTAATTTATGATTTTCTATGAAAATTGTTTTTAATTATAAATTTTTGTGGGAAACGAAATTGCTATGAGGATACCAAGCTCCCTCTTCTGAGTTAAAGTTGAGGAAAATTGCTGGCAGAATCGAACCTAATTATTATATCGCCACCACTGAGTTAATTTCACTTTCCCACTTGAAACTTTTTGTGTGATGTTTGTAATTGTTGTTTTTCT
Organism: Prunus avium; assembly: GCF_965620075.1. Classification (NCBI taxonomy): domain Eukaryota; kingdom Viridiplantae; phylum Streptophyta; class Magnoliopsida; order Rosales; family Rosaceae; genus Prunus; species Prunus avium. The sequence continues at coordinate 41,332,316 of NC_142285.1, forward strand.
CTCTGTTTTTGAATTCTAGTTAGTCATGGATCATAGATTGGGATGAAGCAATCATATTATCCAACACTTGATCTGAGATATTCAATATCGAGTGATGCTAACTGATACACTTCTGAATCTAATGTCTTGATTTGCTTTTGGGTTTGTGTTTTTGAATCATATCAAAATTGTTTTGATGGGTTAGTCAGATATGTTCATCATTTGATGAGATATGGAATAATCTTAGGACACCTTCCTACACAGCATAAATTTTGCTGTGGATGAGAACAACTTTCCATTCTGATGATGATTTTTGTTATTTGTTCTTGTGTTCACTTCATATAGCCCTTTTTTATTTTATAATAATCCATCGTAACTAATCTGTCTTATTAATACACAAACATTGCCCCATGATTTTTGAGCTTGTGCAGGGTTGATTTGGAGCTTTCAGCGGGCGAGTAAGAACTTGGTTGCTGTACTAGATTTGTAAAGAATTGTTTTTCGATGTTTTTAATGTAACATTTCAAATCATCAATAACAATTCGGTGAGACCAACAATTCGTTTCGTATATTCGGAAATTGTTGGAATTGGACTGAGCCCAACTATTTATAAATGTTTCCCCATTTTGGATTTGGACTGTAAAGTAATTTTGTGGCCCATAAACTGGGCCTTTGAAATTCACGTGAATGCTTCATTGTGGGATTCTAATATTCTGCTTTGTATCCAAATTGGCCCAAATTAGAGTGAAACACTATTGTAATCTCAACTCGGCATCAAACTTTTGGTTTGCCGAAACAGTATATGCAAGAAAATTGTTCATTTGTAAACATTGATAGAAACCCAATAGGTTCAATCTTGAATGTGCTTGTCGCATGGGCTGGGTCATGTGGCATAAGTTATTGGTTCAACCTGTTCGATCCGGATTCGACTAGTGGCCCAATACAATAGGAATTTTGCAAGACAGAATTTGTTTTGAACTGATTGGATCTACTTTTCAGTTTGGTCATTCCATTCCATCATTCATATTGTTTTTTTTACCGTTGATTCGGTATGATATAATCAGAAATTCTCCTATGTAAATATCGGTACGTTATTATTGTGCATACGTTATGTATTTTTTATCATCCCTTTTTGCTTCTTTCGATGTGTAGCGGTGTTTGTGGATCACTAGGCCCATTTTAGCATTGGCAAATGCGTTACAGCAAGGATTGCCCTACATTTAAAGGCCCATATATATATAAATTATAAAAAAAAGCAAAAAACTCAGATCTATAGCAAACTAATGGGGATTGGGCCCAATTGGAGCTTTTAGCATGTGCAAAATCTGTGCATGGCACTAACACTGCTCTCTAGATTCCAGACAAATCCAAAGTCCCAGCTAACAAGACATTTGTCTCTCAACTGGGTTTGAAGTAACCTTGTATTGTATTTAGTCATCCCTTACATTATTATTACATTACATTTTTTGCTTAATATTTTTATCAAATTCCCCCAATAAGTGAGAGTGACAATGTGGTCCATTCCATTCCATATGTCTAAGATATTTTGTCACTTGCCCACAACCAGAACCGAGTCACCCACTGTCAAAGCCCTAAGTCCACCCACTGATCCCCATCGAACTTTGACATCACTGATCTGATGTACACTTGTCGAGATCGATCAAGACTCTTTCTTTAAAGGATCAGGATGAGCTTCAACGTCATCCAAACTCCAACCCAAAAACGTGGAAAGTCAGAGTTATTGCAGCCACTACACCGTTTAAACAGAGCCCAAAAGCCCCTTTTTTTTACTTCTGCTCTCTCTCTCTCTCTCTCTCTCTCTCAGGTCTCATCTCAACTAAAAGCAAATTGCAATGGTGCTGTTTGCCTTGCATGCTTACGTTGCCACGTGCCCTCCCGGGCACCAAACTTCTACTTCTCCAAGTCCCAGATGATCATGTTTATAATTTAGTCAGTTGAAACTTGAAGGGCGGTGGTGGGTTTTATCTGTGGTGTCGTTTTAGTGGTTGGTTTTTGTAAATTGTGGGTAAAATTGTCCCAATTGTCGACCTTTGAACCACATAAACATAGCTGTGCATAGGCAAAAGCATATCCTAATTTCTCTCTCTCTCAGACTCAGTTATTATTAAGTATTTAATGTCATGTCACGGGTGCGCCATTATGCACATCCACGTCACCCCCCCATTATAAGTAGCATGCACAATCTCATGCTAGGTTTTCCAACTACAAGAAGCTTCAATTCAAACACACAAAAAACACCCGACTCAAAAATGCATCTCAATACATTTCAATTCACTCTCTTTCTCTTCCTTTTCATCTCTGCTACTTCTTTTTCTTGGGCTTCTAGTGCTGCCGTTTTTGGTGGAAGAAAGGGCAGTGGTTCTAAGGACATGTCTTCGGGGCTGAATGCGGAGACAGGACCGCCAACCAGCGGTAGCGGCTCGGCTCATGGTCCCAACTGGGGCTACAGCTGGGGGTGGAGCGCGTCCCCAGGAAGCGGGTGGGGTTATGGGTCTGGGTCTGGGAGATCACCCTCTGGGTTTGGGAGGGGGTCTGGTTTCGGGTTTGGCTCTGGGTCTGGCTCTGGGGGTGGTGGAGGTCACGGTGGTGGCTATGGATCTGGTTATGGAAATTCCGGGGGCGGGGCTGGTGGAGGTGGAGGAGGAGGAGGAGGAGGAGGAGGAGGAGGAAACAACCATGGCTGAGATATTGGCTGGGAGTAGTTCATGATTGTCATGACCGCGAGGCCCGTTGCACTATATATGAGAAGTATTATAGCTAGGTACATGTGTTGTGTAAGCTTTATATGTATCTATACATAAGATTGCAATAAAAGCATTGCTAGTATATTTAATATGTTGATGTAGTGCATAGTTTGATGAGTTGCAATATAATCTACTCTCCCCATCATATATTAGACCTCATGGTTTTAATTTACAAGATTCTTTTACGTTGTGTCATAATATTTTTCTCAATATGTTTTTTTTTATGTAAGTAGATAAACTAATTTCCCTTATGCATGAACACGCATAATTTAAAACTTTTTATTTTTTTTTGAGGTTGCACAATTGAAATATTCAATAGACTATCGGTCACTCTTTGATCTAAAGTAGGATTTATGTTAACTTGACGGAATTCTTGGTTGAATAGTGATTTCACGTTGAATAGTATTTTTGAAGTTTCCAGTGTCTGGACTCATGATACGGGAATGACGGGACGAAGTCAAGTTATATTGATTTGCCATAACATAAGGGCAATTTGGCATTTTAATATCGTTTATTAGGTTAAAAATAGGTTTAAAGTTTTATGGTTATTTTCATAATATTTCCTTTTGGTTTTTTTCCAAACCCTAGTTTGGTAGAACTATTGAAGTGAACTTCAGAATTTCTCTTAATTGTCTTGTGAATTCCACAACCTTTAAGGTGACCGCTTAAGATCCCTTTGTTACCGGTTAGTTTCCCTGCGTCATAACCAAACTGCAAAGACAAATTCTCCATATGCACAACAAACCACCGTTTCGAGAGTACCAAAAAGAAGAGAAACTAAAGTACATAGGAAATATGTGGGCACCAGCAAAGCAAAAGCTTGAGCGCATTACGAGTTTGATTGGCCTCAAGCGAGAAAGCTTCGACGACTTCTTTTGACACCATATACGCTTTTCAACTATACACCCAAGCTCAGGTCAAATGGGCTTAAGCCCATATAGACCATAAGTGATACATAAACCCACATCTCCCAACCTTTTCTGATTTTTTTTTTTTTGCAAAACAGAGAGAAAAAGACAGGGACTAAACAGCAAGCTGTTTTTGATGGGCGGATTCATCTTCATTGAAGGAGCAATGAAGCTTTAGACGTCTGGCCAAATTCAGAGGAGATTCTGCTACATGCAGAGGAGATTGCAATAACATTTCTCTTTGAAGATAAGAACAGTAGGTGTAAAAAGTTGCAGGTGTGACATTCAATTGGAAGCCCAAACCAAACAACAAGTCCACCTCAAGAAGGTTCATCTCTGCTGTGCTGATCCCTCCAACTCTAGCATAATAGGCATTGTTGTAATATCTGCAACAAACAAACCCATGTAGATAAAAATGATTAATTATATTTCTAACCAACCAAAGAGCATGAATAATTAAAGTAATTAATTTAATTAAACCCACAAGTTAAATATACAACTATCATATCATTGCTGTCATATTGGACCACCACATGGGTTTTCTTGCTGGCATTGCAAACAAAGAGAGTGAGCTGAGAAGCAAAGTGTTCGTGTTATGGCAAATGATTAACATTTTGACTAAAAGTCCACATGGCCTTTGATTGAGCTGTCATTAGCATCAATTATGACAGATTATCTGTCATGCTCGCATGGAATTTTACACCACATCTTAGATGGGCTTTGTCTAGTAAAAGACGGAGGCCTTCACATGCCTCATCTCTTTCCCTCTTTTTGGCGGTGGTTGCTTCCAAACGGTGATGCCATTAACAATTAGGATATGAACCTCATTTTGGAAGAACATGGAACCAACTTGTTTTCCAAGTCTTCCATCACTTGTTTTATGTGCATATGTGACCGAATTCATCAGAACAGAAAAATAAAAAAGAGATTGGTTTCAATCAAAACAATCAACAACTGAACAAGAAGATGACCAAATTATATAATCACACAGAGAAAGAGACCATGAAAGTATAAATTCAACTTATGTTCTGTAAAAAGCTTGAATCTTGAAACTCGTAGAAGAAGGAACCCATTTGATTAACTATGCAAAACCCAGAACTAAAATCCTAACAAGAAGATCAAGCATTTCAAGCAAGTAGAAAAAGAAAAAGAACCCAAATTCAAGAAACTAAAACAGAAGACTGGCTTACATGTCATCCATGAACTTTGCAGAGACCAAGACGCTGGCGATGAGCAAGCGATGGATATTGAAGGAATCGATGGGCAACAATGGCTGCGTCTGAGTGAAGCGGTCGAGGTAGACGTAGGCAACGACGAAGCAAGAGGGGCTGCAATCTGCGTACTTGAAGATCCTCTGGAGGTAGCTGTGGATTGTAATGGTGGGTGTGGTGAGGCTGTGGAAAACCGACAGCCTCTGGGTCGGCTCGAACCGCCGGCTCAGGTCGTTGGATTTGGCAACTCGTTCGAGAACTGAGGACATGAAGTCTATCATTCTTGGCATGGCCTCTGGACTAGTGCTCTCAACCTGATCAGCCATTGTTTTGCCCTGTTTCTGTTGGCTGCTTCTTATTTATATATGTAATATTACGATGCGCTTGTGTTGTTACGTGTCTGAAGGGTTGCATTTTCTTTCTGGTTTATATATTAGAAAAGATTTAGTGATCCTTGATTGTTTATGTTAGCCATAAATAATGGGTTTAGCTGCTGCTGGTGGCTGGTGATAGAAAGGTTGTTTGTGGGGGCACGAAAGTAGGGCTAATGACTTGACTTGTGAAAGAAAATACGTGCTTTGTGTGTGAAATAATTGGGATTTGTGATGGATCATGATTCATGATGGTTAAAGAAGAATTTCAAGTGCCTTTAGTGAGTATTTTCTTTTCTTTTTTTACCAAAAAAAAGTGAGAGAATGAATTCAAACTTGTGTGCGAAGTTAAATCTTAATGAGAATTAGGGGGAAATGGAAATGGTTCACAAAGTCTTTTTAATGTGTACTCTAAATCCAATAAAGTTCATGTTGTCCCTCACTTCACTTCTTTGTCTTTAGGGGTTGGGGTGGTTTAAAATGGCATAATCTTTAGAAGTAAAGGTGAAGAGATAGGCCAACTTCCTATGTAATTTTCCAGCTACAATAATTCTGAACAAAACTGACTTTTCCACTGTGGATATGGACTTTAATCATCACAACAATTGCCAGCTTTCCTTGCCAAGCAAACAAAAAACAAAATATAAAAATGGCAACAAGCTTTCATCAATATATATATATATATAAAATAATAATAATAGTGACGTGTGATTGCAGTAATTCCTCATCCACCTTCACCTTCTGGCTTTTTCTTGGATGACAGCTTGTTTCTTGTATGAATTACAATTACAATTTCTTTTTTTTTTTTTTTTCTTTTTTTTTTTTTAATTTTGAAATGAAATACTGAAATCAGGCATTTCTAATAACAGTAAGAAACGTGGCTCAAAAAGCTCTAGAACGTTAAAAAAATTAACAAGCAACTTTCCTAACAATAACCACCAAACTGATGAATGATTTATTGCAGCAAAAAATAAAAGAATCTTGCTTTCAAGTTTCATGTAGACCCAGCCAAGCCAGCCCAATTACGATCGACCATGATGCTGATTTGAAATCAAATAATTGTTAAATAAACAAAGAGGGTACGTAGCAAGAGGATTGACCAAAGAAAGAAAGAAAGAAAGGAAAAGAAAAAGGATTGTCTATTCGTGCTCATTAACATGCTGGCATTCACTGTTTTGATCTCTGCAATGACCGTGCCGTCACGTTTATTCAAAACGCATGTTGATTTGATACTCAGTTTTGATTTTAGTTTATAATTTGGATGATTTGTAACTTGTATGCACGCATCTATAAAACTGTCAAATGTTTCAAAACAATATTAGCGAGATTAAGGGTGGAGGAATCGAATATAGAATCTTTAATAAATGTTTCAACACGAAATTAAGGGAGGAGGAATCGAATATAGAACCTTTAATAAATGTTTCAACACAAACGTATTATCTAATGTTTATTTTATAGGTGCAAAGTTAGTCTTTCTTACTATATATACAACTAGGGTGGAGTGTAAATTTGGCACTCGGGGAAGGGAAGGGAAGGGGAAGGGGAAGGGCAAAGAATGTGGCCCCTTCACCAACCGTGTGTTCTTTCTTATGTGAACCAACACCTAATTGCTAATTCAAATAGCAAACACATGATTTCTCAAGCATAACAATTCTACTAATACTTACTCAATACAAACAATAAGTGACTGGATCCTTTATTAGTTTTTATTGTGATTGAATTGAACACCACTTAGATTAGATGGGGTTCTCTTCTCTCTTTGGCTGCTTTCATATCTTATATTTATGGGGTAGGAGTGGGTCTCATGTACCTTAGAATTTGACCTTGTACCTACCCACTTTGAGTAGAGTTTTCCACAAATAGAGGGAGAAATGTGTGAATTGGTCATACAGAAACATGCCACTTATTCAGAATCTTAGCAAGCTCGTGCTCGCATGTTAATGAGAAATGCAGTGCATGTTTCTACTTATCAATGCTTCCAGTTAACCTTTGGGTTCTGATTTTACAGGACAGCTAGCTCCTTACCCAGATGCATCATGCATGAGACTATCTTCCATGGTCCTTCGCCTTATTCGCCTTTATACACGAGTCACGACTAGGGCAGACTAGGGCATGCCGTACTTACTAGGGCAGACAATGGCATGCCGTACTTGCTAAGGCAGACTATGGCATGCCACATGGGACTGTGTGAGGCTATGTATTCTTTTGGTTGACATGTCTCAGATATAGTGTCTAGCCTCACTGGCCTCCAAGCACACAATGCTCATTCCAACAGACTTGAGAAATTAACTTTGATCAGGTTAAAAGCTTCAAAAGCTCCATAATAGAATTGGAAACCACAATGATGCAACTAAGACAATTGGTGCTATTAGTTTGACTTGCAGAGAAAATATTGCATAGCTTTGGTCCTAATAATAATAAACCAGAGGACTACCTGGAACAGGTAACAGTGCTAACAACACGAATTGCTCTAAAACAAAACAGTGGAGACAACAACTCGGTTCCAAATTTTCCAATGGTGGTAGATGAGGTTCATACAACACTAAAATTTATTACTGATCCAAGCTCACAACATGGATACACCATGCATACTTACTAGACAGAGTATGTAAAAGCTAGTTACAAGTCACCCATATGGACAAAAGCACCAACCTATGAACGATACCGGGTATGGCTTGTACGGTTTTACTTTCAAGGCAGTAGCAAATAAATTAGCCATAGCATCGGATTGGATCATTGCATCCTTTCTCAGTAGATTGCTTAAAACCAAAACGGCCCCCTTTAGCAAGGTACTGCTGATGATACTCCTCTGCTCGGTAGAACTTCTTGGCTGGAAGAATTTCTGTAACAATCTTTCGGTTCATTTTATTCTGGTGTTGTTCCAAGGATTCTTGTGCTGCCTTCTCTTGCTCAGGTGTATAGAAGTATATTCCAGATCTGTACTGTGTTCCCACATCATTCCCCTGCCCATTACATATGGAAAAACCCTTATGGTTACTTCAGCCATAAGACAAATGTACTTTTTGGATCACACTCTAATTAAGAAAATCACATATCACATATTTCGAATTTCTATGAGTATAATCAGGACAAATCTATAAAGATAAAATCAATCTCTAGGTGTAGCTTATGGATATGAGAAAATAAGAGCCAACAAAAGACAAACCATTAAGAGAAAGAGGGATTTGGGGTTTATGAAATAGAGAATCATAAGCAAGGCTACTGTTTCAGTAATCATATCTCTGAAAATACTAATGTCCGGTCAATCCCAATGATCTGCTATCATAAAACTGAGATCTCGTTGACAAATGCTGCTACATGCAACTCATTGAATTCTAACAACATAAAAACCGTTAAATTTGATGAGTAAAGTAGGACTAACTGCTTCAGTACAAGAAGTTGTTCAGTCAATTACAATCTCCTTTTCTCACACATTGACACAGTTATCTACAGGGCAAAACAAGAAAAGCCCAAAAATTATCAATCAAAATTTTGTCCCTAATTCATCAATAAAACACACAAAACATATCAACCACCAAACTAGTAAAATCAAATCTTGATCCTATCACACAAGTAATTGAACATATTCCCACAATAACCAAACAAACCCCAACAAAACAACCCAACGAAAATTTTTTTCCAGAGAAAAAATTCAGAACGACTCGCCTGGCGATTGAGCGTGGTGGGGTCATGCCTGGACCAGAAGAGATCAAGCAGAGTCTCAAAGTTACACTCTTTAGGATCGTATTGCACTCTCACGACCTCGGAGTGTTTGGTGGTGCCCGTACACACGTCCTCGTAAGTCGGGTTGTGCAAGAACCCTTGGGTGTACCCAACCTCTGTCTTGGTCACGCCAGGTATTCGCTGAAAGGCCAACTCGACACCCCAGAAGCACCCGGCTCCAAACTGGGCGAACTGCTGACCTGGGGCCGGAACGTCGTCGTCTGGGCCCAGAGGAATGGAGGAAGAATCGGAGGTGGGGTCGGAGGTCTTTGGGCCGAAGCCGAGCTTGTTGAGGAGGTTCATTTGGGGCTTGTTGAAAGAGATGGGTCTGTGGGTTTGTGGGAAGGGGGAGGTGGGTTTGTTTCGGAGTTTTGAGAGAAAAAGGAAGGGCTTAGAGAGAGAGAGTTTAGGGGTGGTTATGGCGGTGGACATGAGTGGTGAAGTGGTGGAGATGGTGGCTAAGGTTTTGAGCATTTTCGGGTGTGACGTGTTCTTTTTGGTTTTATTTCGGGCTAAAGTGAGAGTTTCGTCTTGGGAGGTGGTTATTCATAATTATTTTTTTAATCGAAAATGAAAATTATACAGAATATTTTGCTTTCTTTTTTGGCCTATGGAAATTAAAATGATGGTCTTCTTCTCCAGGATTTTCTTCAACCTATTTGTTTTGTTTCTTTCTTTCTAATTTTATTTATTTTTGTATGTACATTGTTCAGGAATTGTGTGGCGCCTTCTGGCAACATGGCGGGTACCTACCCGCACACATGAGGTGGGACCGCGGGAGGATAAGAATGTAAAATATAGGTTGTTTTTGTTTAAGAAAAGCAACAAGTTTCCTCTTTTAAACAATGTTGGGAGACCATTACTTTCGCAATGTCATCAAGAGAAAAAGAGACCAAATAATATTTGTTTTCCAAGCATTGTTCGGGGTTTATGTTTCTTTTACAACTCTTTTTTGGTTTTCTTTCTTTACAAGTTGGAGAGTGTAGAAAGTCAAAGCTTTGGTTTGATGTAAGCAATGTCGGTTCAACCAAAATGACATGCTGTTGGTAGTGGTTAATCAATGTAGCTACTACAACTACAGATTAGATGATAATAAAATCAATTATAGTTGTATTTGACCCGTTTCTTTGTGTAGAAAACAAAGTTTATATCTATTGTTCATCAAAGATTCTTTCTTTCCTGATTTAATACAATCATATACTAAATTAGCACAGAAAAACTAAAGAGATTTGGAAATTTTTGTTATTTCAAAAACTGCAGGCTATATAGCTGCAGCTGCTATATATATTCATACAAGGACTCACATTTTAACATCCATATATAGCATGGAAGCTATAAGACCTAAGATAGCCAACAGAAAGACATTAGGTCCACAGTTGATGAATGCACTTGAAGTAGGAATGTTGCTCTTAGAAGTAGGTTGTGGAAGATGATCCCCTTGGCCGGAACCAGTTGCTGCCTGTGGTGCGCCAGCCGGCGCATAAGCTTGGTTGTTTTCTACTTCTACATGGAGCTTCATCCCTCCCAAGCAGTATAGCTTGTTACCACTCACAAAATACCAGTCACCAGGATGTGTCAATGTGACCGTTGTGTTTCCCCCTGTATATGATTTCACAACATTGGTTGTGTTGCAACTGTCAAAGCTTTTTTTGCTCACTTGACTAACACTATTAGATGATGAGTATTGGAACCCTGCAACCAGAAATAAACCCAAAACAAAATAAAAATTAAAGACAACAAGTTGCTTAATTCAATAAGAATTCATGTATAGTATAACTTTTACTTACAGAGAATATCGCCAACGTTAAATTTTTTGTCGTTGGACCATGTACTGAGGTCAGTGCTTATGTCCCAGCCAGAGGTGTCCCCTACTGTGTAAGTTGTAGCAGAGCATGTCAATGCAAATCCAAGGACAGCAAGACCAAAAACAAGAACTGGAAGCAGCTTTCCCATTTCAATGGAGAATGAGAATGTAATGTAAGATGAGATAAAACATAAGAGGGGGATTTCATTTTATAGATTTATGTGTTTGAGGATTTCCTATTATTAGATGACCTAACTTCAACTGTGAGAATGACTTGCATTCTTGATCAATTCAAAGTACATATATTGTTCCTCATAAGCAAGTTGGTGAGCAGTTAAACATCTCCAACTCCAAACTCTTTTTTTGCTGACTTTGCCAACAACATATATGTTTGTTTGCTTTGTACAAGAAATTAAGATGAGAAATTAGTTTGCTTGTGCAGACACTCAACACAAATCTTGCAGCTTCCATATTGCAAATGTGATTAAGTGTTTCTGTAGATTTTTCTTCACAATGATAAGAAAAAACAGTCAAAATAATATTTCTTTTCTTCTCCCCATTGACTCTCATCATAACTATGGAATAATGCACCACTCTTTTTTGTTCCAACAATCCATGAATGCACGGATTCATACATTAACTAGGGACCCTCAATAATCTGATTTGCAACTGAAGCAGCCCCAACATGAGAAATTGCTGGTTCCCATATTCCAGTGAGTGTGCATACAGAAGGGGAAGAAAGTTATGATCCACAAGTTCAATTTCCCAATTCCCATGAGAATGGAAAAAGAGGGAAACTGTCTTTTATTGGTTGCATCCGATCTCTACACAAAGTCCAAACAAAAGCACAATGTTGTCTCTTTCGAGAAAAGTTGTACCAAAAATTAAGATCCTTTTGCTATCACATTTAACTGTAAGCCTATGAGTAATACAACCATATACAAAGTTTACACATGAATGTGAGGCCCATATCAAATATACCAGATTGAAAGGCAAATTGCTATATAGAATTTACACATGAAGTTGCCCATCTTGGCGAAGATGTTGAAAGGCCAGTTTGAAATAACAATCAACGGAAACTTTACTGAGTATATTTTCAGACAATAGCCCCTCAATTTTGTCCCCAAGACTCTGTTATGCGACAACATTGAACCAAAATGCTAGTCAAGGGTTCATTGATAAAACAGCAATAGGATTGTAAAAACCCCTAAACGATACGAAAGATAAATGATGTTTGTGCCTGTGCACCTATATGATCAGTGGTCACATGCGCAACAGCTCACTCGTCGAGCCTTGTTCAGGTAACAGTAAGTACACTAACAGCACATTATACAGCAAAATATTTTTGTCCCACACTGACAACTGAAAGTTACTTGAAACTAATGATAATAAAATTAACCACAAAACACAACTGACACCTCAAGGTTGATCAGGGGACCTGACTTCTTGTTTTGATCCCATTGAGGGGAGTGGTGAGATATGCACTAAATGATACTTGAACTTGCGTAAGAATTTTTTCTTCCCCTACTCAGTCAAATATTCAAGCCTTCATCATAACCTGCATAGTGATCATAATTTTGAAGAAATAAGAACCAGAGGTTATTAAGGAAAGAGCAACAGAGTAATGACAACTAAATCATTTAGAGGCCAAAATCCTAACTGCCTATGATTCATCAATGATCAAAAGACGGTATGTCTGAACTTTCCTTGTTGGGACAAAATAAAACAATAAGCTAGTGTGGTGAATGCATGTTAAGAGTCGCAATCCTATTTGAATCAAGTTTAGTTATTTGGAGCTGCAATCCTATTTTCCCAGTGGTACAAAGCAAATGATGTAAAAGAGTGAGACATACAAACTATCACTATTCTATATACCATTAGACCAGCAAAAGCTACACCCATTGCAGTGATGACCACTATCTGCCTAATGAAGGAAAAAGAAATCCACAATTGATCATAAGTCATATGAAGTGCATATGCCTGCCTTTCGGGCAGGGTTGAGTGAGGGTGCAGAGTAACCTCAAAGTAAGCCCTTTTTTTCTTTGGGTTTTTTTGGTAACAAATATGGATTTTATTAATGATAAAAGTGTTAGAAAGGGGATGAACAAGATGTCCTCTAAAATCCTGTGAACATCCTCAACCCCAAACACTAAGTACAATAAAATCCAACTAAGTATTGGAACAATAAAAAATCAAGCTAACTATGTGGAAGGCACATCATTGACCCAAAGAGGTCAACGGTCTTCATGACTCTTAATTACCTGATCCCAATCATAATGTAAAATAGAGAGAAGAGGGAAGCAGGAGGAGGGAATACCGTATATTTGATACCAGGTTTCAAAACTAAGCTATGGAAAGACTTTACCAAGAAAATAAAATGCCATATCCAATGCTTGAAAACTTACTTTCCTACATAGAATTTCTATGAAGTTCAATGACATCTATATGATTACATACCAAATAATCGAAATTCTCGCTATTTATATGCCATAAGATCAGTCTAAATCCAAATAATCGAAATGGGAAAATAGAGAATTGAAAGGCTACCAGAAAAAAAAAAAGGCAAGGAATTGGTGGGGTTGTGGTAAAATGGGAACAGAGTTCAAAGAGTGTGCGCTCCCATCGCTCCCAAACTCCCTTGCTTGTTCCCATTTGAGAGGAGCGAGCGAGGACTGAGAGAGCCTAGCTTTTTCTCTTGCTGTCGATCACATCTCTTTCTCCTCTCTCGTTGGATCACATCGAACCGTCGAACGGGCCAACGACTCTGTTTTGTTTTTTTACGTAAATAGTATAGCCGCCCGGCTATACCCGAGCTTTTACTTTTTATCTTAATAGGAATTTAGATTTCATGCCTTGATTGTCACCTATTATATGAGGTTCCATTCTCTTGTGTTTGCAGATTGTCATACTTATATCCCAGATTAGGGTGAACTTTATGACTGTTGTTCGTATGAAATCCATTGATCAGCATGGGTTAGAAGACATTGGAAAGTTTTCATCTTTGGGAGGAGGTCTAACTAGTAATGTGGAACAGGTTTGGATTTATGGTATGGCTGAGGAATACCATTGCGAAAAGATGTCATATGTGTTGGCACCTTGAGTAAAGCTGCAGGTTGCCATGGCGGATTCATTGCTTGCTGGCAAATATTCATGTATTATAGTTGTAACAAGAATATAAATTTTAAATTATTTCGAGTTTTGAGTTTATAGTTGTAACATATACACAATGAAAATGTATGCACCAGTCCTCTTAAAGCTTAACACTTGAGGTGTTGAGATATTGAATTATCGCATGTTTGATCTCTTTGCATGTGGAAGTTAAGCATTTTCTTTTTGCCATATAAACAGCAACAAGTGGAAGCAACTCATACCAGTACCAATTGCTGATGCCGCCCATGGTTATTTGTATAATTTTGTTTGGTTAAGGTGCTTATAGTTGATGGAACAATAACATCCATTCTACATGATAGAATTGTAATACAGGTTCTCTAACACTACATTCCCTCACATTGTATGATTGTTTTTTCTCTTTATGGTGGTTCATGTTGTTCACAATACAAATATAAACTTTGCAGCTGCTCTAATTGTGGCAAGAAAGGAATCATGGCGTAGAAGGGCAATCTGGAATCAGGTGCAAGAGTTTCGTGCTCTCACCGGAATCCCCATAAACAGTTACATAATATCTCTTATCGTAGGCAGCGAGGAGAAAGCTAGACAAGCCACCCAGTTTGGTTTCGCTCTCTAGCTGTTTGTATGTGTGATTTGGAGATGATTTTTACAACTGCATCTAACTTTGTTTACCATCAATGAACATGAGTTTGTTGAAATCTAATTTCCATGTAATTGGTATCATACACCAAGTAGTGCCACCCAACTCATGCAGGTTTCTGAGTCCAATCTTTCCTCACAATTCCCCTTTATGCTATAGTAATATTTATCAGTTTGGATTGTCCCTGGGGAAATTGAAACCTAACTCATTAAACTTAGGAAAATCTATATACTATTGTAATATGTTGTTTTTTTTTTTGGTCGGAAATTGTAATATGTTGTTTGTTTGTGCACATTCTTGTATCTTTTTTTGTACTCTTTTTGGTCATGTAAGCTACGAGTGACACTGAGCGTAACGCACACAAGGGACGACATTGAGAGGATCACTGTTGCACTCTCTCGTTTTGTCAATTTCCAAGAATTCGCATCTATGGCTCAAATGGTTATGCAAGGCTTAGGATTTGATTGGTTTGGATACCAAAAGTTGATAACTCTAGTAAGAATCAATTAATGTACCTTAAGAATAATACTAGAGGCATCAACTAAATATTATAATATTTTATTTATTTTCTGTCCAAGAGTGATTGCTGTCAAATTTGTCTTTACGTATTGTTTATGAATGTTTGTAAGAAAAAAAAATATGTACGCATTGATATAGTCAATTATATCAATGCAAATGAGTGATGAAATTTGAATATGTAGAGTAATCACTGTGAAATTTGTCTTCCGAGATCGTTTATGAATATTTGTAAGAAAAAAAATACATATATATTCCAAACATGAAAAATTAAAATAAATGTTTTGACCGAAAAAAAAAACACAAATGAGATGTGAAAAATCAATAATGGCCTTAATGGTATTGTAATCTAGCAGGGTAAAAACGGCATTGCGTATCTATCTTTATTCACGAATTGACCCCAACGTGTCTTGTCTTTTCTCATTCGAAACTATTCCCAAATTGCAAATTGGTCCTTTTGCAGTTGAGGACATACGTGGTTAACCGTGCCTCTTCCGAGTAACTCTGCTCAAGGCGTTACGCTCCAACAGTCCAACTACGCCCACCGGCTTCTTCTCTCTCTGCTATGCAAATTGCAGAAGTGAGCTGCATTGAGATGTTGAGGTGGTGGGATCATTGGGTCGAAGAAGCTCTTCAGAAACTTGAACACCTGCAACTCCTCCGTTCTCTCAGACTCATTTACCTCCAAAATGGACCAACCCATGAAGCCCAAACCCCGTCGAAGATGAATCCCATGTGTTCGATGAAATGCAGCCGTGGGACCGATCCTCTGTGGAGGTCCACATTCCTGAACCCACGTTCCAGAAATGGCTCCACGACATTCCCAGTTCCGGTACGGTTCAATTCAACAACTATTTTCCAATTTGCTTTTTGTGGAATTTTCTCTGTTTTGAACTTACATTACGTTTATGGAATTCACAGGAGATGAGGAAGGTACCCATAAGTTCAGAAAGCTTCTACTATTCTCTGGGAATGACTATTTGGGCTTGAGCTCACATCCTACCATTGGAAAAGCTGCTTCCAAGGTTGTCTTTTTTGCATAATTTTTGTAAAGACTGCATCTTTAAGTTACTATGTAATAATAAGGATTTATATTCAACCAGGCAGCCCTAGAACATGGGATGGGCCTCAAGGGCTCTGCTTTAATCTGCGGATATACCGATTACCATAGGCGACTCGAGTCATGCATTGCAGACTTAAAGAAGAAAGAGGTATGAGCTGCTCTGTTCATACATTATACTCTGCTGATTTAACTTCTTTATGTGAACTTTTTCATTCATTCTCCTCTTCCTGTTTATTGGCCATGGCCCATGCATGGTGTCAAGGGTCATTTGGTAGAAATTTGGATTTAGACTATGCTAGCTTTAACTGTCAGAAATATACACACGCTTTCCCAGTCAATGAACATCATTTCCTTTTTCATTTCTAGACGAAGTTTAATTGTGTGGTTTTTTTAGAGCTCTAAAGCCTTTGATTCTGTTGTTTTGAACTTTATGTCTGGTTTATTGAAATACTTTTTAAAGGTTTTTTAGCTCAAAAGTGAAAACTGATGCAATCTTGTTTCAAATTTATCCCCTAGGATTGCCTTCTTTGTCCCACAGGATATGCAGCCAATATGGCGTTGATGGTAGCTTTGGGAAATGTTGGCTCTCTCTTGGCTGCTGGAAAAACACCTTTAACTAATGAAAAAATTGCCCTTTTTTTCTGATGCACTGAACCATGCGTCAATAATCGATGGTATTCGCCTTGCTGAACGACAAAAATCTGTATAGATATTCATCTATAGACATTGCGACATGACTCACCTTAATGCATTGTTGTAGGTCTTAAACTTTTTGTTTTGAATTTGTGTCCCTCTTCTAATTGGATATGCACTTTCTTCTGTCCATAGCTTAGAAATGCATTTTGTGTTGTGACAGATCAAGTTGCACAATGAGGAAGAAAGTCGTCGTGACTGATAGGCAAGTGTTCCTATTTTTAAATGCTACTTTCTGTACCATCATTTCAGTTGGAATCATATACACATTCATATAAAGTGTTCCTATTGATTTTATTTGTTATATTTCTTATGAATTGTTTTTGTCTTTCACTACAACTTGTTTAGTATGGACGGAGACTTTGCACCAATGATTGAGCTTGTGTGAAGCTACGCAAAGCGCATGGCTTTCTGTTAGTTATTGATGATGTAAGTCCTCTTGAGTTATTCCACAGTAAAACTTGTGAAACCTTTTTAAGGTTAATCTTGTACACACATCAATGATTGTCTTAATTATATTTTGAATGAATTCCCCAGTTACACCCAAAAATCAACTTGTCCTCCTCATTGAATAAATATGTCTGTAGTACAGGAAAAAGTTGGTCTATTTTTTTCGTTTTCTTTTTATGTAGGCATAAGGTATTAGTCATAAAAAGAAAGTATTCTCTTTGACTCAGGCTCATGGAACATTTTTTTTTTGTAAAAATGGTGGTGGAGTGGCAGAGCAATACAATTGTGAAAGAGATGTTGACATATGTGTTGGGACTTTGAGTAAGGCTGCAGGTTGCCATGGCGGATTCATAGCATGCAGGCAAGTGTTCATGCTATCTTTTTTCTTAGTAACAATAACAGATTTTGTAATTTGTAAATGTTAGGTTTATAGTAATTAGCAAATATGAAATGAAAATGCTGTGCACTATTCCTGAATTTCTCTGAAATATGCTAAAATAAGGAAGGAAAACTGTGGCAGTTGGTTTTAAAACTTCATACTTCAGGTGTTGAAATAATGGGTTCTTGTGTGTTCCATTTCTTTCTTTGTAATGGGTTCTTGCCATATAAACAGCAAAAGGTGGAAGCAACTCATACAATCAAGGGGTCGGTCTTTTATATTTTCAACTGCTACGCCAATACCAATTTCTGCTGCTGCCCGTGGTAATATATAATTTTGTTAGTTACAGGTGCTTTAGTTGAATATAATCCCTTTTAAACATGTGATACTTTTTAATATAGAAGCTTCTTTTACACTGATTCCGGTGCTTTATTTATAATAAATGTTGGTATGCAAGGACTGGCAGTCTGGCTGAGTGGTAATAGGCAAGAATGTATAGATCCCGTAGGAAGTATCAGATGAATTCACGGTTTAGGAGAGAAGCTAGTTCTGAATGTTATGTCAAATTATGGGTTTTTAGAGCCAACATATGTAATAATCACTCGAATGAGCCAAGTTCAGGAGCCGGCTCGAGCTTGGATTGTAAGCCCCATGTATGATTGTTCACAAAACGGAATGGAACAATATCATAATATTGAGCAGTCTTCTACATTACTGTGGCTGTAATTTATCATGCATTATTCACTTGCCATGATTATAGCATTTATTTTCTTATCTTTATTGAAGTTATTCCCTTTGTTAACAATACAAATATAACTATGCAGCTGCTCTTATTGTGGCAGGAAAGGAAACATGGCGTAGAAGGGAAATTTGGAATTGGGTGCAAGACCTTCGTGCTCTCACTGGAATCCCCATAAATAGTCCCATAATATCTCTTATCGTAGGGAGGGAAGAGAAGGCTCTGCAAGCAAGCCAGTTTTGTTTCCCTCTCTATCTGTTTGTGTGATTTGGAGATCATTCTACAACTGTATCTAACTTTGTTTATCATCAATGAACAGGAGTTTGTTGAAATCTGGTTTCCATGTGACTGCAATCAACAGTGCCACCCAACTCATGCAGGTCTGTGACAAGTCTTCGTTTCTGCTGCAGTATATTTACAAGTTTGGGTTGTGCTCATCTTGTTCATTTTGTATTATGATGCTTTGCTATTTGACCTGATTTAGTCCTGTTGAGTTAAATCTACCATCTAGCTTGTATTCATGAGGTCGAAAGATTAATTGACACAACCCTATTATATAAAAAATGATTGGTCATAGTGAAAATAAGTCCAAAATGCATGTAACAAAGTTTGGAAATTGAAATCTAACTCGTTGCACTTGGGAAAAATGTGGGTCTATAGTTTAGTTCCTCCTCCACAATGGATGGGTTGAAATTAATGTTGTTTCTTTGTGTACTTTACATATTTTTATTTGTACTTTTTCAACAGGCTACGCGTGACATTGAGCGCAACGCACACAAGAAACGATATTGAGAGGTTCACAGCCGCACTCTCCCTTTGTGTCAATTTCCAAGAAATTGGCATCCACGGCTGAAATGGTGGATATGCAGGGCTTGAGGATTTGATTTGTTTTAGATCCCAATAGTTCACAAATTTTAATTTAAATGAGGACCTACTTATATACAATTAATTTTTATTTTTTTACAGTTCTTTTGAACTATAATTCATCTCAGCAAGAAACAAAGTTGCAATCTTGGATTATATATTATTATTGTTTTTTTTGTTGGGGGGGGGGGGGGGGGGGGGTGGTTTTCTAAGTTGGAATTATGGCACTGTGTAAACTACCACGTATCTTCTCTTGATTTCGGACATTGGTTGTTGGCCTAGATGAAATCATCGAAAACAATATTGGGGATCAAAAGGTCTTTTACTTCTCCTAGTTTGGTACTTGCAGCATTCTCCTTAAAGAACTTCTGGCCACTTTCGCATTCAGTAACCTCCTGCCCAAACACGTCCAACGAGTCGGGAGCCATAGGGTCTTGGTCAAGTTCCTTGCATTCTGACAAAAATGGAAGGTCCAGTTGGGGCTGAGGGAGCTGAGACAGAGAGTAGTGTGGTGGGGAATCAATCGGCGAGATCATATTAAGAGGCGTGGCCTCAAGTATTGGCAGCTCTGCTTCCGCATTTTGCAGGTTCAGTTTTACCAAATCTGGCAGGGGCACCATTCTAAACTCTTGAGAATTTGAAAAGCAATTGTGGGTTTCATAGTTGCAGCATGATGTGCCGTCCTCAATAGCAGAACTGCATGGATCAGGAGGAACCTGAAAATCAAAAAATTGTAAATGGAACACACTCGATAAACATTCTGTCTAGAAAGTTTGACAGCATTAATTGCTACCTTAACCTCTGGTAATTCATGATGGACAAGAGGGCTCTTCCTTTTGTTGTTCTGGGACTGTAGTGATGTTGATTTCTGCAAAATCCTCTGGAACCGCTTCCGTCTCGTGCTACATAAATTTTTCACATCGTTGTCTGTTCTCCCTGGCAAATACGTTGCGATTTTCGCCCACTTGTTCCCGAATTGTGCTTGCAGTTGTATCACCATCCTCTCTTCCTCTGGTGAAAACTTGCTTCCACTTTGTAGTAAAGTTCACATTTTTCGTATCGTTAGCATCAATCTTAAGCATGAATGTTACAGAAACACAACAAAGATTGTCCAAAACCCAGCAAGAACCAACAAAGAAAACATGCTAAAATAAAATAAAAACCAAAACTGCATGTTGCATGTAAACACATAAATAACAATTAGTGTTTGCTGACATAAATTATGAGGGCTTACGTCTTCCAGTTGGGTCTAAGCTTGTTAACCCATCTGAGACGACATGATTTTCCAGTTCGTGGCAAAAGGCCCCTGGATCGAATGGAGCTCCAATCTCTTGGACCACATTTCTTCACATGACTTATCAGTACCTCATCTTCTTCAGCAGTCCATGGCCCTTTCTTAGCGTATGCATTTGGCCTCTCCATTTTTGAAGAAAGTTTGATCAGTAATTTTCTTCACTCCAAATTCTCCAGAACATATACTTTTCCATCGATTTTCTTAAGAAAATTCATTTGGGTTTCTTGCAAAAATGAAATTCGTGAGAAGGATACTTTGAATTGGAGTTTTTGATGTATAGCATATAAATATATACTTGGGTTTGCATGGCTCATCTCATGGATGCTAGTGTTACCAATGAATTAAGGTCAGCCGTTAGATGATCAACTTTATTAGGATTAGGATTGAGTGGGACCGTCAAGCCTCAAAGATGATGAAATTAGAGGAGCCTGATTTACTGATATCCTTGTTAATTGATCCTCTAATTGTAAATAAGAAACCCTGAAACTTTTGTGCCACTATCAGGAAAGCGGCAGTTTGGACGGTTAGTGGCAACACCCACAACCCCGCCTATTCTTCTTTGCTCAAAAATAGACGATAAAATTACGTTTCTATCCCCGTCATATCTTTTGATAATATCATCAATCTTATATGGTATTTGATCAAGAAATAAAATCAAAGCAATTTGATTATTTAAAATGAAATAAATAAATAAATAAAAAACAGAACAAATAGACCATTAAATCTATGGAATTTAACAATAGAATATCCCTTCCTCAAAGAAAAGAAAAAAAAAATCTCATAACCCCATCCTTAAAAAACACAACAAAGAAAGAAACAATAATGATGGGAAAGCTTTGTAGATGTCGGGCAATGTTGCAGCACCAATTCCAAGTGGATGAAGGGTGTTAGAATAGGAGGTGAAACAAATGTTCCAAGTATCAAATTGCCCCTGATGCTCAGAAACGTTCGAATTACCATATTGACACTGATGCTCACAAACTTGTTCAATCTGTTGACTTCGACCCATCATATTATAACTATAGACAAAACTTTAGAGAGCGGCTTTTTGGTCACTACCAAGTCATTAATTTAAGAGGATGTTACCACCTTGTCTGCTCCTCATGCTGCTGCTACTGCTGAGAAGACTCATTGCTTGCATTTCCATCTTCCCCATCCTCTGTCTTAGCCTTCAACATCTGTTTGCAGACACACGCATTAAATGAAAAGGGGGTAATTAATTTTCTTCTTAATTATTAGTACTATATATAAATAAAAAATTGAAAAAGAAAAAAAACAGAGGAAATTAATAATTCACAACAAGGGCTTAGACATATTAGTACTCACACGCGGATATTGATGACGATGGTGTCTTCTCTGGTAGGTGAGTGTCCTAGTCTCCTAGACAATGCAGTGCTAGTTTCAGAGGTGTTTTGGAGGTTATTAGGGTTAGGGTTGGGGAGCTCATTAGGGTTAGGTTGATGAGGAGTGTGTTGGTGACGGTGACACTTCTCTTGGAATTGGAGGGGGGCCCCAGGTGGAAGAAAAATAGGAGAGCAGAGGCAGAGGGTTTATAGCTCACATTGCATAAAGCCTCTCAGCTACAGGCAGGCTTGACAGGAGACCCAGGCTGAGAAGGTACAGGGATGAGGATGAGGAGGCTCAGGGTGGGGTAGAGATGCCCATGTTTGGCCACAGAAAGGACCCTTGTGGCCTGCATATCCTGAAACCACTCCTCACTCTCTCAATTTTGGCTGCCTTTGTCCTCATGACTTGCTGTTCCTGCACTAATATACAAGTGGTCATTTTTCTTACTTACTGGTGCTTCTGAGATATGCTTCTGAGATACTTACTACTTCTTAGTTTTCTTAACGAGCTCCTCCTGCAAAATCCCAACAAACGACAATTAGTACGTAGCACTTAATATTATTTAAAGCAGCCATAATCAACTTGAACCATGAAACAAATTAATAAAAATTAAAAGGTCCAAACTTTTTTAACATAATATTATATTTAAAGCAGCCAAAGTTGATAAATAATTGAAATTGACCAATATACTGGCGGCAGTACAAAAGTGATTAATTATATGTTTAGATTTAAGTGTGCAATTAAGATACAAGGGGATAATCAACATAAACAAATTAAAATGAAATGTCCAAATTTGTTGGTTCACCTTTTGGTGGATTCATGAACCATCATGTTCCCAGTCAATTTGACGTTGCCAGAGAGATTCATGAGCTAGATTAATTTAAGAAGAAAAGCAGAGAGCTAGATTAAGGGACTCACATACACATTATGCATTAAACACAGAGGACATCAATCAAAGATGAATAACATTAACATCACCTTTTTATCTTGGTTATCTCTTCCCAGCTTTTCTGATTTTAAACAGATCAGCTCTCTCCAGCCAATACTCCATGGCTCCATCAGCATTGTGCCGCCGCCTAAACCTCTGGGCTCCACCTGGCGCCACCTTGTCCGCCATGTGTTCGAGCAAATGGTCCAACAAACCCGTATCCCCAATCAGCTTCCTTGCCTCAGTATTGGGGTCCCAAATTTATCACCCTCTGTATGCTTTCCTCTGCAGCAGCCTTGTATAGACAATGATATTGAGAAAGATGTTTTTGTATTCACTTAATAATTATACAATGAGCAGTACAAAGTTTATATACAGATTTGATGATGCTAACTAGAGTAAGTGGATATGCGTTTGAATACAAAATCAATTAGAGTTAATATACAAAGTCAACATAAAGATAAATTAGGAAGGAAAGCCTTTGATTGATTCTGAGGAGTTGACGATGGAGCTGCTGGAAGAGCCTTATTTGGTAGCGGCAAGATTGCTGGAGATGAGGCATTGATTTGCATGATTTGCATTGACTGTGGTGATTCCTTTATACGCCCCCGCAAGATGGTGGCGCCGTCAGCAACACCAATCTTGGACCGGAGTAGTTGAAAACGGTGGCGAGACAGAGGCTTTGTGAGAGCATCGGCGAGTTGATCAGTGGTGGAAACATGAGATACTTGAAGGAGCCCACGAGTGACCAAATCACGGACAAATTGAAAATCAATATCAATGTGTTTCATGCGAGAGTGGAGAACAGGATTGGCACAGTAGAAGGTGGCACCAATATTGTCACAAGAAATGATAGGCGTGGAGGAGGGCATAACACCAAGTTCACGAAGCAGGGATTTGATCCAAGCAAGTTCAGCGGCAGTGCAAGCAATGGCACGATACTCAGCTTCAGTGGATGAGCGAGCAACGGCTCGTTGTTTGCGGGAGCTCCAGGAAATGAGATTACCGCCAAGATAGACAACATAGGCTGTGGTGGATGTTCGATCATCACGGTTGCCGACCCAATCTGCATCGGAAAAGTCAGACAAGGTTGTAGTGCGAGAGCGTTTGAGAAGAAGACCATGGTAGATGGTGCCTTTGAGGTAACGAAGGAGACGCTTCAGAGCTTGCCAATGAATGTCAGATGGTTGATGCATGAATTGAGATAGCTTGTTGACAGCAAATGAGATGTCAGGGCGAGTGAGACTGAGATATTGAAGACCACCAACTAGTTGGCGATACTTCGTTGCATCGGTGGGAGGAGAACCATCATGAAGCACGAGAGGATCGGATGTGGCCATGGGTGTACTGACTTCCTTGGCACCATCCATGTGGGCCTTGCTCAAAAGATCACAGATATATTTGTGTTGAGATAAAAAGAGACCAGTGGTAGTAGGCACAACTTCAACACCGAGAAAATAATGAAGGGATCCAAGATCCTTGACAGAGAACCTTCTAGCAAGAGCATGAACAAACTGAGAAACCAGTGAGGCATTATTTCCTGTAACAATAAGGTCGTCAACATAGACAAGAAAATAAATAACAACGCCTTTACGGCGGTAGATAAAAAGAGAAGCATTAGAGAGAGCATTTAGGAACCCATTAGAAATCAAGAACGAGCTCAACTCTTTGTACCAAGCACGCGGTGCTTGTTTGAGGCCGTACAAGGCTTTACGAAGTTTGCACACATGACCAGGGAAATTGGAATCAACGAAGCCGGGGGGCTGAGACATATACACATCTTCAGTAAGGACCCATGAAGAAATGCATTATTAACATCCAGTTGTCGTATAGGCCAGCTAGATGAGAGGGCAAGATGCAGAACAACCCGAATGGTAGTGGGTTTCACAACAGGACTGAAAGTTTCAGAGAAATCAATGCCAGGGCGTTGATGAAACCCTTTAGCCACCAAGCGGGCCTTATACCGATCAATAGTGCCATCAGGATGACGTTTGATGCGGAACACCCATTTGCACCCAATAAGATTGTGACTCAGCAGACATTGCAGCACGCCAAAGAGGGTCCCGAGTAGCCTGAGAAACACATGTGGGTTCCAAAGATGGGGGAAGGGGATGTTTGGTTACGGCATAGAGATGCTTGGGCTTGAAGATGTTGTTTTTGGAGTGGGTAACCATGGGATGATGATTGGGAGCAGTAATGGGATGTGGTGATGGGGAAGGTGGGTGAGGAGGTGCGGGAGATGTGGGGAGGTGCTGGACAGATGAGGAGGTGGCCAAGGTCTGGTCGAAGGAAGGCAATGGCAGGGTTGGAGAAGGGGAAGGGGTGCTGGAGGGTGTACTTGAAGGGGCGCCGGAAGGTGTGCCTAAAGGGGTGCCAGAAGGGGAATAAGGGGCTGGAGAGCGGATCTCCTCCGAGGGCAAAGACGGCAGGGGCTGAGGGCCCTGTGATGGTGGCGAGTCGATTGGCGGTGAAGGAGGGTGTGGCGTGGTGGCGTGGCGGAGAGGAACGGAACTTAGAGGGGGGTGAAGAGCTGACTAGGTAGAAAGACTCGAAGATGAGACACAAGAGGCAGGAAGATCATGAGTAGCAAATGGGAATGTGGATTCATCAAATTGGACATGGCGAGAAAGGAAGAGACGGTTGGTAGACAGATCAAGACATTGATACGCACTTTGTGAGATGGAATAACCGAGAAAAATACACGGACGAGACCTAGGAAGGAGTTTGTGAGAGTTGTAAGGACGTAACCAAGGATAACACACACAGCCGAAAATACGAAGTTTTTGGTAATTAGGGTTTTGGCCAAAGAGAGCTGTATAAGGGGAAATATTTTGGAGAGTGGGGGTAGGCATGCGATTTATAAGGTAGGCAGCTGTTTGGAATGCATAGGACCAATAGGATAAAGGCATGGAAGCATGATGGAGTAAGGTAAGACCAGTTTCAACAACATGACGATGACGACGTTCTGCCATGCCATTAAGTTGAGGCGTGTGAGGTGGGGTGGTGAGATGGGTAATGCCACGAGTGGCAAGAAAATTTTTTAATTTCACAAATTCACCGCCTCCGTCGGAGTAAAGGGTGATAATTTTAGTTTTGAAATAATTCTCCACAAGAGCTTTGAATTTTGTGAAAACAGAAAACACATCAGACTTGAATTTAATTGGATATAACCAAATATATTTTGAGAAGTGATCAACAAAAATGACATAATACTGAAAATGGAAGGTACAACATGTGTAATATGTAAACCTTTACCATTACCAATCACAATTTCATCAGGACCTTCGTAGGGCAAGTGCTGAGAGAGATTGCTGGGATCAGCTGTGACATGATGGGAGGCACCGGAGTCAAGGAGCCAAGTAGGAGAGGGTGAAGTGCGAGAGCTAGTAGTGGGATTTGCCACGGGTTGGTGGTGCTGAGCAAGCTGTACACGAGGGCATCGTTTGGCGCTGTGACCTTGTTGATCGCACAATTGACAGAAGCCCCTATAACCAGTACCAGAAAAATTGGTAGAACGTCGAGAGTTAGACCCACCAGAGTAGCTGCGGGAAGAGAAGTGACTGCCGGATGAATTGGCAGCAGCAGAATCACGAGAATAACAAGGACCAGAGGTGGAGCTGGGGCGGGATTGATTGGGTTGGTTGTTGCGAGGTCCTCGATTGAAAGATCGAGATTGCTGAGCAGTATTTGCTGTGATCACAGGTGCAGAAGTGGTACTTTCTTCCCGTTTGAAGGCTGCTTCATATTCCACAAGTTTGTCATGAAGAGTCTCGAAGGAAATAGACGAGTCACGAGCACGGACAGCGGCTGAAATTTCTTTGAACTCAGGGCCGACGCCATTAAGGATGTGGATGACAAGATCGTCATCAGAGAGAGGGACATCGATGAGAGCGAGTTCATCAGCTATGGCTTTGACACGCTGAAGGTACTCAGAAACAGGTTTGGAGTCGCGTCGCATGAGCGAGTTCAATTGGGTTGGTTGTTGCGAGGTCCCCAATTTTGTTATACACCACTTCCCCAATTTCTCACTAACTTGAGGCATTATAGAGGCATTCTAGAGGCACTATAGAGACGGTACAAAGGCAGGAGAGCATAGCAAAGACAGAGACCCTTAGATCACTACCAATTGAAAATTGATCAATATGTCACATCAGGTTGACACGTGTCCATAGATACAATCATGAAGGGCTTGTCGGCTTGTCATGCTGCTGCTGCTGCTACTTAGAAAAGTCATCATTGCTTGCATTTATATTAAAGATCACACTTTTTGTTACCAAAAACAAAAAAAAGATCACACTTTTGACTCACTTCAAATGTTTTTCTAGAACTGGCCTTCTACCTTCCCTTGTGGTTGAGTGCGTCTGCACTAACTGCTGGTGGTCTTGGGTTCGAAGGTTGGTGCTTCAACATTGTTGTTTACAAACCCCATACTAGCAACAAATGTGCTTCTAGAGACACTACCTTATGTTGATTGACAAATAATTGATGTATAGGAACTTTTTATATGTAATTTCCAGAATCAAAATGCTTTGATTTAATTATGACATCTCAAGGCTTTTTACCATATATATTCATGTTAATTATCACTACAAATAGTCTGATATGAAATCCAATTACTTCAGTAAATTTTTTGACATCATGTTATTATACACGAGACCACTTGTATTAATATATCATTGGGCAAGATATCATATTGAAATTATTTAATTTTCTTTTCAAAATCATGCATATAGAAACCTATGTCAAATTTTGAGTCCATGAAATACGTTAGAGCTGTGCAATTTGAGGCCAAAAAGGAAAATGAACAGGTCAAGTGAGGTGGGCACTACACCCAAAATACAGGTGGATTTACTCTATCTACGTGGATTTGTAAAGCCCAAGATAGCTCTGCTGATGTGTCAAAATTATTATAAAAACTTTAGTACACTTTACATAGAATATAACTTTTTATTTGTTTATCAATATTCAATTAACCTTTATCCCTCATCCAAGGAAAGAGCAATTCTTCCTATAGCCTTTCATTAATATTATTCTTTATTAATCACTAATTATCGCTATGAAGATATTACATAAAAGACTATAGCCTTTCATTAATATTATTCTTTATTAATCACTAATTATCGCTATGAAGATATTACATAAAAGACTACCGTAATTTATAACTAGTTTGGAAGTGTTTATACATAAGTAATTTTAGCATAATCGCTTTATGCTAGGAGCGCTTTTCATTTTATTGTATGAATACCAACATAAAAGTGCTTTTATACTAAAATATTTTCCCACTTACCCTCCGTATGTTATATCCAAAGATTTCACTAATTCAAACACTAATCCACTAAACTCTTTTTCCACCCTCCAATACCATCAACGCACCCGTATGTGTTTCTTATTGCACTATCTTCTTTCCCCATAAATCATATTCATCCTCCTTTGGCATCCATCCATTACAAGGTGCGTTAATTTTATATACTATTTTACTGTCATATTTTGGATGGAGACATTATTTTTACTGTTTTGTGCCTCTCAGGCTATTACATTTTCTTCTATACTTTTGTTTTGTTAAAAAATAATTCAATATAATTGGGGAGAGAGAAGCGAGGGAATTTGGGGAGGCCAACAAATAATGTGAAAACTGAAAAGTCGGTTAAGTTTTTTAATATTTTAATTAATGAAAATTATAAGAAATTGATATCTTAAATTTATTTTAGAATTTTTTTAAAAAATAATGGGTAGTTGTATTCCATAAAAATAGGATCCATTATCTGATTTTTCTTTTAATTTTACTTTTTAAATATGAAAAAGTGTGAACTTACCATATTATCCTCATTTAATTAATAATTTCAATTGTTAATGTTTGCATTAACCAATGACATTTTTTGGTATTTTGAATATTTCACCATTCTCTACCTTTTGCTTTATATATATAGATATATAATTTTAATGAGGGAATTTGGGGCACTATGTTTATATGATTATATAAGAAATTATAATGATTTCTTATATAAGAGGAGGATATGCAGACCAGCCCAGGCCAAAAGGAACCTTTCTATATTTGCCCAAATCAAATAGCAAAAATCTCAATAATGACGTTTGGACTTTTGTGGGGGTGTTTCCCTCTTTTCGGCCGGGTAGGCCGATTGAAGGAGTTTTTGGTCCTTCTTCTTTTGGATGCGGGGCGTGCCACCACCAAGCCCCGAATTTGGGCTTGAATGGAATGTGAGTAGATGGATGTGTTGCGCTTCTAACTTCTGATCAAACGATTGATCGGCCAAGCAAGGAACCTCCTCTTGGCCTGGGTTCTTTCACTTCCTCGGGCTCGAGGATGGTTAGGTTTCGTACGGATGTTTTTATGATTTTTAGGATTTTAAGTAAGAATAGTGCAATTAAACTAAATGTGCGAAAAACGTAAAGACAAGAATTGAAGTGCGATAAAATAAATCAAAGCAATAAATAAAGCGAGAATGAAAATAAAAGCGATAAGAACAATAAGAACGATAAAATAAAGTAGACTTGAAATTGAACTTAATCGAAGTGCGATAACAATGAAAAGCAAAGCAATGGAAATAAACTTGAATCTAAATGACACAAAAATATAAATTGAACAAGAATTGAAACTTACACTAGAAAAAGGAAGAACTCGCTACACTAGGTGCTTGAAAATAAAATCCTAAGTCTAGGAAAAGAAAAGTGCGAGACGAAAGATAGGTTTGTCTGTATGATGTTGTGTGTCTGTGTCTTCACTTGGTGATGTTTATATAGGGCACTCGTCAGCCCATGGGCTGGCCATTGACTGGCCAATGTCAACTCTTCTTAAAGATCTTTCCTTTTGAAGCCCTCCTAAATCCGTGGGATTGCATTGATTGAGATATTCTGACATGCTTGATTCTTCCTTGCTTTGGAACTTTCGGATTTATCAAACTCATTGATTTCTTTCCTTGTGATGCTTCCGTTACGTGCATATGATCCTCCGAAAATCTGGGCTTGAATTGGTGGCTTAAACTTGGGCCTCCGATTTCTCTTATATTGCCACCCATATAATATACATTAAATTCCAAATATATATAAGCCTAAAATGGGATGAATAAGGCTTAAACTTGGGAGCTGGCCGCACATGCGTATTCATCTACTTATATATACTTATATATATATATATATATATATATATAATATTATATTATCACAATATATGAGATGGAGGGCTTAAGCTTGGGAGCTGGCCGTACATGCAACAACAATTGCATTTATATATATATAATATCAATACAATATTAGATAAAGGAAGTTCAATAAAGCCCCGGCCGCATTTATATATATATAATATCAAT
Source organism: Prunus avium (assembly GCF_965620075.1). Taxonomy (NCBI): domain Eukaryota; kingdom Viridiplantae; phylum Streptophyta; class Magnoliopsida; order Rosales; family Rosaceae; genus Prunus; species Prunus avium. The sequence goes on from NC_142285.1 coordinate 41,362,444, forward strand.
ATAATATCAATACAACTCTAGCCATACTTCGCACACACTTGGCCGCCTTCAATCTCCAACCACGCTTGAAATAAAATCCAGCCTCGATTGAGCAAGGCCCGACCGCACCTGGTTGCCCAGCTCCGTACCCGGCCGTGCCTTCCAGCAGACCCGGCCGCAACTTGCGAGCCCAAGCTCCTTCGACCGCGCCCAACCATGTTCGCACGTAGCCCGGCCGCATTCAAAACCTCAAGCTATTTTGGCTGCTTCCTACTAGCCTTCAAGCTTCGGCCGTAGCTCCGCAACTCAAGTACCCGGCCGCAATTTTCCAGATTTGGCCACGCCCAGCTGTCTCGCAAGCCCATGTTTTTTTTCTAGTCGTGCCCGGCCTTTTCGCAAGTTCCCACTCTCGACCGCTGTTCCTCCAATCAAGTTGTGTCCGGCTTTGCATTTGAAAACCCGGCTGGGCATAATCCAGCCGCCCTTCTTGAAGCTCCAAACCCGATTGCCAAGTTTCAATATCCCAAGCCGCTTGAATTTCATCAAGTGCTCGGATTGGGTGGATTTTCAACACGCCCAAACATTGCCCCCTCGGATTGCTTGGCTCGGATTCTGCGTAGAGGTAAGCAAATCGAAGCCCAAAACCTTTCAATTTCTGAAATTTGAGATTTTTCTTTTTTGCTTGCCTTGCACGTTATTAAATTTTGAATCGGGTAGGAATTTAGGAAGACACCAATTAAATTGGAGGGACTTTTGAACTTCCTATCCGTTAAAAACCCTAGATATTACAAATATCCAAGAGTTCTCCTTCATTTTCACATAAACACTTCCACCATAGCTATAGGCTTTTAGAAGGTTTCCTCTCAAAACCCATATTCTTTTTCCTTCAAATTCATCATTTCGCACACCGCATTCACCCGAATCAACATCAAACTTGAGATTTGCAAGCTTCTAGGTACGTTGCACTAATTCTTGGTTGATTTTGGCATGATTTTGATGCATTTGTAGCTTTCAAAATTTTAGAGTTGAAACTTTGAAGTATGAATAGTGCCATGATGTTCTTCGTGTTCTTGCTTTGAATCTTGCTTGCTTCACCATATTTTTCTTTGATTCGATTTTGCCTCATGTTTGTAGGATGGAATCCATTCCAAGTGATAGCGCCCAATTTTTTGAAGACATGAAAGTGGCTATGGAAAACGATTTGGGCAAGCAAGTCTTCGCCTACTACCTCAATGCTTTTCCCAATTCCGCCCAATACATTCTCGGCCCATTTTTCTCCGCCTATCCGGAGGAAGTGACGAGGGTATGGGTGACGCAGCCGAGGAATGGCCCAATTTATTTTTCAGACTTCACATGGGCAACCGTTTGGGAGAGCACCAAACCATTCAAAGGTTGGCCAACGGGAGGCCCCATAAAAAAGGATTCCGCCCCAAGTAAAGAAGCTCTTTCAAAGAAAGCATCATCCGCCGCCGGGAAGCCCGACCACTCAAGCTCGGCGGATGGAAAGTTTGATTGGTATCATTGGTTCAAGGCATTGGAACCAAAATTGAAGGGCCATTGGAAGAAAATTGGAATATATGATACATTACTCCTATGTGCGGAGAGCCCCTTTCCTTGCGACCGCTCTCTCATCATCGCGGCCCTATGCTTTTGGTCTTCCTCCACCAATTGCATGAGGCTCCGTTTTGGGATGATGACGCCCAACTTGCTAGACTTGGCCGCTATCGCCGGCCTTCGCCCTCATGGAGATGATTTCTCGGCCGCCAACCTTCCGGAATCCAAGGCGAGCTTAGATTTCCACAAGTCAAGCAAGACCTTTGGGAGTTGGGTGAAGACATATCTTGGCCATGGCGGAGAGCCCACCGATCCTCCTTCCATCAATGGCGTCTCCTACATTGAGCATGTGGCTTTCCTTGTCATGTGGCTATGCAAGTTCTTGGCGTGCCCAAAATCCGGCGGGATTACTAAGGAGTTCCAAACCTTGGCGGAGGTACTTGTGGATGGCCATCAAGTGGCCATGGGCCCAATTTTTCTTGCCTATCTTTATAGAGGGCTCCGCGAGGTAATTGCTAAACCCATGGATTATCATGCTTCTGGCCCTATATGGATTTTTCAGTTGTGGCTCCAGCTTTATTTTCCGGAGCTAAGTCCAACCTCCGTTTGCCCCAACGATAAATCTCTTCTCGGCCCGCCCTTGCTCAACGCCCCACGCCGGAAGCATTATGTTGAGGATTGCTTCCGATTTTTCTATGGGTGCCAAGATAGGACTAGGGAGCATCTCTCTATTTGTCTAGACCACCGTTTCCCAGATTATCTAGCCTTGGATCTTTCCTCATTTCCTACAGCGGAGACGAAAGAGGAAAGACATAATATGTGGGCAAGCATCCTCATCAGTCGAGATCTTCCATCCGGCCTAATGGTGAACAAAGGTGGCAACTATCATTGTGGTGGTGAGCTCTATTATCCCGCCGCCGCGGGCTACCAACTTGGTTTTATACAGAGCATCCCGATACCACCCATGGATTCCGTCAACCTACTTTCATCTTGGCGGGCGGAATTTAAGGATGCAAAAGAAGTCACCACCTTGACGAGTTTCAACCAAGACTTGGTGAAATCTTTTAGCATTCCGATTAGAGATCCCCGATTTGGTGACTCCGATATTTTCGTCCATTGGTGGAAAAAGATGTCGGCCAGTTGGTTTTCTAAGCCATGCTCGGAGATTGAAGATAGGATCTTCAAACATTGCCCGTGCTCATTGGCCTACCAACAAGAGAAAGAGAAAAAGAAGGCCCAAGCAAAAGGTAAAATATTTATACTTCTCTTCATTTTAATTCTGGCTATATTCCTTCTTTCTAACACTTCAAATCTCATAGCTGACACCACGGAGAAGGAAAATCCTCCCGCCGACATTATTGAGAAAGAGGGCTCCACCCATCCCGCCGATGCCAATTCTGGGCGGGGCGTGAAGAGGCCCAACGCCCCCATCCAAGGTAGGCTATTCTCCATGATTTTTTATTTCCAAATATTCGCACTTCTTATTTTCTGAATTTTTTTTTTTTTTTTTATGGGCACCTTTAAAAGTTTAAACCCTCAAATTTTTAGGAGATACGCCCGCCGAAAATATTGTGCCCTCACGAACATTCCTTCGGCCCAGAAAAGTTCCTCGGAACCTCTCACCTCAAGGTTTGGCCGTGCACTTTTTTTTTTTTTTTTTTTTTCTTTTATAATAATTAAAACATACTTGTTGCAGGTTCCCCAAGGCCGGCGGAGCATCCTTCTCCTTCTCACTCGATCGGGGCCGTGCAATCGGCCACTACTTCTTCCGTCGCTCCGGTAAGCTTATATCTCTACATACTTTCATTTATTAATTTTAGAAGGCCCGAGTTCACCTTTATGCCCAAAAATGTAGGAAGCTCAACCTTCCGCACCTGAGACGGAAATCGGGGCGCAAGTCATGCCCCCGGTGGTCGAAGATGAGGTAAGCCCAATTCTTTGGCCGCTTGAATTTCTTTTTTACACAACACTTCTTTTATGCTCAGTAAATTTTCAAACTTAGTCGGCCGAGGTCAATACTAATGGGCACCCGGAGGAGGCTTCCATGGGGTCACACGAGACTATTCCCATGCCTGATGATCACGCCCGTGAGCACGTGGCTGAGCTAACCGAGGAGGACTTCCCACACGCTCCGAACTCTCAGGTTCATTGAAATTTCATACATTAAAAATTTCTTTTACACTTGCCCCCAATTTCTTATTTTCAATGTTTGCACATGCTAGCGGGCCACTTTCGGCCCCGACCTTTCTTCACCCGACACTACGGCCGTTGAGGCCAACTTTCAGCCTCTTTTTGCCATGAGTTCGGACCCCCTCTCAACTTGCCCTCTCGAGGCGCCTCGAAGTAGCCCGACTTTTCAGGTGATATTATTATCCTTTGTCACTTTTCAAAGCTTTCTAGTTGCTAGAAAACTCATACTCTCCTTATTTAGGTGGATGTGGTGGAGTCTACCACTATCCCGGTCGACTCTACGGTTGTCACCAGTAGTGCGCCTTCCACTACTCCCACCGACGGAAGTGCACCACTTGAGCCTATCCTTATGTTGACCTCGGAGGCTCCCGCCTTGGTGGTTGATATTATTCCGCCCGAACTTCTACTTGAGGTAAGCCCCAAAGCTTTCATACTTTTTTCAAATATATGGGCCATTATTATAACTCTTATGCCCTTTTGCCAGGTTGGAGAGTCTTCACCCCTTATTCCCGCCGAGACTATCACGGGTCCACCGGCGGAGGATGGAAGAAGCTTGGCCATGGTCCCTCACAAAGAAGCCCCTCTACCATTCCCTGATCAGGTATGAAGAGTGAAATACAAGTCTTTATATGCAATTTTACTTTCCCCACTTGAAAGGAAAAAATATAACGCCCATTATTTTTCTTGTAGCCCTCCGGTGATATTTTCGACTTTCTTGATCAGTGGGATGCATCCATATCTTCGGCGGAGGCTTCTACCCGCCTTGCCACTTCTTCCACTACGACCGGGGCCTTACCAGATTCTGGGGCTGAGGCCCTACTTCGGTCATACAGAGATAGAGACCTCGTATCCTTGGAGGACAAGGATGAGAGGGCCAAGCTTAAGGGCGTCATTGAGACTTTGGCGAGCTCGGGCTTCTTCCCAGATCCTCGCTCGGCGGCCATGATCACCTATCTCTTTGGCCAAGTGGAGAAGTTTGCCCCCCGTCGTCGTTCTCTTCTAGAGGAGCAAAGGCTGGGCCAAGCCTTGGAACAGCGGATTACCTCATGTAGTGCAACCATGAGGAAGGAGATTGAGATTGTCCGCCAGATGCAACAGGAGGCCGCGGACATCGATGAGCAGATGAGGCAGCTTCAGGAGAGGAAGGCCGCCATTGTTGCCAGAGTCTCCGAGATTGCTCGGAGCAATGGGCCTCGAGAGGCTCAACTTCGACAGGACGCGGCGGCAGCGGGAGCGTACCGAGAGAGGAAGTTGACACTTCAGTCTACCTTGTCGGTCGGAGATACCGCGATGGAGAGCTTCAGGACTGCCCTTCGCACCCTTTTTCCTGATGCTTAGGTTCATACTTGGCCATTAGTTGGCCCATTTTGTACTTAGCTAGTTTCTTTTAGTTGGTCACCACATGTGGTAGAACTAGCTTAGTTTTTTGTGGATGCTTAGGCCATTGCTTGGCCCCATTTTGTAGTACACTTTTGCCCACCTATATATATATGACACATTTTGGAAAGGATCCTTTTATAATGCCCACCTTTCCAATAAAAATTGCTATTTCACTACACAAAATTCCTTTGCGGCGGACTATTTTTCAGCCATCTCCCAAATCGTTGGGTAATATTTTTTCAAAAATCGACCATTGATCGGAGAGTCATGGACCCGACCATTTTGGTCACTTAACTTGTAAGCCCCCTTCCCTAAGACTTGGTGGACGAGAAATGGGCCTTCCCAGGTTGGAGACCACTTGCCAAACTTTGGATCCTTTGATCCCACCGGAAGAATGGTCTTCCATACTAGATCTCCAACTCCAAAACTCTTGGCCTTGGTTCTCTTGTCGTATGCTCGAGCCACCGCCTCTTTTTGGGCCCTCAATTTTTCTAAAGCGCCCAACCTAACTTCATCGAGGTCATCTAACTCTTGCGCCATGGCTTGCTCATATTCGTCCTTACTCCATTCGGCATGACGAACTACCCTTAGAGACTTGACCGAAATCTCGAGTGGTAGGACGGCATCATGGCCGTAGGTGAGGGCGAATGGCGTCGTTTGTGTGGCAGACCTTTTTGAAGTTCTATATGCCCATAGAGAATTGGAGAGAAGAGAATGCCATTCCTTGGGATTATTGTCTATCATTTTTTCCAAAATCCCTTTTATCACCTTATTGCTAGCTTCCGCTTGGCCATTTGATTGGGGATTATATGGAGTGGATTGGACCATCCTAATTCCCCAATTCTTTGCGGCCGCTTGAATAGCCACGCCCATGAAAGCCGTTCCTCGGTCGGTCATGATGGACTCGGGCAAGCCAAATCGGTGGATGATATTCTTCTCAATAAATTCTATCACCTCGACCTGGGTAACTTGCTTGAGTGGAACGGCCTCCACCCACTTTGTGAAAAAGTCGGTAGCCACCAATATGTACTTATGGCCCTTGGACGACTTTGGGTGGATTTGGCCAATCACATCCATTGCCCAACCTTTGAAAGGCCATGCCCTGACAATTGGATTCATTGGTCCGGCCGGGACATGTTGGATTGGCCCATGCTTTTGACAATCTTTGCAACCCTTAGCATATTCAATGCAATCTTTGAGGATGGTCGGCCAATAATAACCGTGCCTCCTTAAAAGCCATCTCATCTTGATGCCAGCTTGATGGGCACCGCATATCCCTTCGTGGACCTCAGTCATTGCTACGAGTTGTTCCTTTTTGCCCAAACATTTCATGAGCAAGTCATCGGAACCTATGCGGAACAATACTTCATCTCTTATCACATAATATTGGGCCCTCCGCCGAACTTGTTGACTATGTGATCCATTTGGAGATTTCAAATATTGCACTATGTCGTGCCTCCAATCTTCCGGGGCTATGGTTAACACCATGACTTCCGCCGGAGCCCCTCTTTCAAAGACGGAGGAGAGTGATCGTTTCTCTACCTTAAAGAGCTCCTCAGAGAGCCCCTCGGAGATTTGCACTCCGGATGCTAATTGGGCCATAGCGTTAGCCTGAGAGTTATGTTCCCTTGGTAGGTGAGTGAGTCTCACATCATCAAAATCTTCCATCAATTGGCTGGCCAAGGCATGATACCCGAGCAAAGCTTGGCTAGTCACCTTGTAGTCTCCGGACAATTGTTTTAAGACCAACATTGAATCTCCCATAACCGACACACTATTTACCCCAAGTTCTCTCAAGATTTCCAACCCGATGATCAGGGCCTCATATTCGGCCTGATTATTGGTACAATTAAAGTCTAATTGAAACGAATAACGAGTTCGGAATCCTTGGGGCGATTCAATGATGATACCTGCCCCACCCATATTAGATGTTCGAGACCCGTCAAAATAGAGGCGCCAAGGAAATAAACTCAACGTGCCCACCTCAAGGAAATCCATGTCTTCTATTTCAACACAAGGGTGGGCCGCCAAGAAATCGGCCAAAGCTTGCCCCTTGACGGCCTGCTGGGGCACATATCGGAAAGTGAACTCCGCCAAAGCCATCGTCCATTTTCCTATCCTCCCTCTAATGATCGGCCGAGTGAGCATGTATTTTATCAAATCAGTCTTGGCGATTATATGCACTACGGAGGGCAACATGTAATGCCTTAACTTGGTCGCGGTAAAGTATAGGGCCAAGCAAAGTTTCTCCACCGGCGAATATTTCCTCTCGGTGGCCGTTAGAATTCGGCTGAGGTAGTATACCGCTTGCTCTTTCTTCTCATCGTTGTCTTGGGCTAACAAACTTCCGATGGAATTCTCCGCGGCCGAAATATATAATTTCAAGGGTCGGCCTCGCTTTGGTGGAATAAGCACCGGAGGATTGGCCAAGTATTCTTTAATGGCGTCAAATGCATTTTGGTGAGTCTCCTCCCACCGAAATTTCTCTTCATCCTTGAGTTTTAACAAAGATGAGAATGGCTCAACTTTTCCGGCGGAATTGGCTATGAACCTTCGGAGAAAGTTAATTTGGCCCAATAAACTTTGCACACCTTTCTTATTTTTGGGCGGGGGCGCATCAATAATAGCCTTGGCCTTATTTTTGTCAATTTCAATTCCCCTTTGGTGCACCAAAAATCCTAAGAAATTTCCGGCGGACACCCCAAAGGCACACTTCTTTGGGTTCATCTTCAATTGATGCCGCCGCATTCTCTCGAAAGCCGACCGAAGGTCTTCTAAGTGACCTAGTCTAGACTCCGACTTTATGACCACATCATCGATGTACACTTCTAAGTTTCGACCGATCATGTCATGAAAAATAGCATTCATTGCCCGTTGATATGTGGCCCCGGCATTCTTTAGGCCAAAAGGCATCACCACATATTCAAAGGTTCCAATGGATCCGGGGCACCTAAAGGCTGTTTTGTGGACATCTTCCTCGGCTATAAAAATTTGGTTATAACCCGAGTGCCCATCCATGAAGGATAAAATTTCATGCTTGGCCGCCCCATCAACTAAAAGGTCGGCCATGGGCATGGGATATTCATCCTTGGGAGTTGCAAGATTAAGATTGCGAAAATCAACACATATTCTTATTGCTCCCGTTTTTTTCTTTACAGGTACAATATTTGAAAGCCACTCTACATATCTAGCTGGCCTAATAAATTTGGCTTTCACAAGCCTTACAATTTCTTCTTTAACCTGTAACTCTACTTCCGCCGACATTCGGCGGGGTGGTTGCTTGAAGGGCTTGAAATCTTCCACCATAGGTAGGCGATGCTCAACCAAGTCACGACTCAATCCGGGCATCTCGGTGTAATCCCAAGCAAAGCAATCCTTGAATTCTCTTAAAAGTTCTTCCATCTTGGCCCGAAGTTCTGGCTCCATTAAACCACTGATGTAGATCGGTCGATGGTTGTCTTCCGTCCCTAAGTTGATCTCCAACAGAGGGTCTTGGACTTCCGCCTTCGAATCATCCATCTCGGTTGGCGCCAACTCTACTTCCTCGAGCTCGAGTGCATCATCATCCGGACCTTCATGAAGAAATTCCACCAAGTTAACAGTGGACCCATGCTCGGCCGCTCTTTCGGCCCAAAAACCGTATAGCCGTCTCAAAGTGTCTTCCACCGCGGCCTTCTTCTCTTCCTCTATGGTTGTATCACTCATTGAGGGAGAAAAAATCAGCAATAGTGGGGCGCTCCCCATCTGCTTGGGCATCATGTGCCCCCAAGTCTATTAACTTTTGGGCCGAGACTCCCGTAGGTCGGCCGTTCCTATCTGAACCCGTAAAATAAAGAGGCCCAATGTCATCCTCATAAAACTTTGCCTCCACCGCATTGGCGGAAGCCATAAAGGGCCGTCCATCGGCCTGAACAGTCTCTACACTCCCGTCCTCGTGCCAAAATTGTAAAAATTGATGAAGTGAAGAGGGCACACACATACTTCCATGGATCCAATCTCGGCCTAATAAAGCATTAAAATGGGCCGTTGTCTCCACCACAAAGAAAGCAGTCATTCTCACCTTTTGCCCCACTCTGACTTGAAGTGGGATAATTCCCTTTGAAGTCGTGGTGTCTCCCACGAACCCACTGACCGTTGTTTCGGTCGGAATCAATTCATCCGAGCCCTTTTTCAATTTTCTCATGATTGAGGCTGGGAGAATGTTGACCGTAGCCCCCATATCTACAAGGACCTTGCTCACCGGGACTCCATCAAAATGGGCACCCACGTATAAAGGCTTAAGGTGGGAGGACATTTTCTTGGTGGGCATCTCGTAGCACACCTTCTCTGGCAATTTCTCCTCCACTTTGGGCGCCACGATGCAAGGTTGGGCAGTCCCTTCCTTCGAAATTTCTCGGGCCATCTCGATTTCTTTGGCCCCTTCTATTTGGACCATGGACTCAACCTCATCAAAAACATCTCCGTCCATATAGTTGGGCTGATCCGGTCGTGCTTCAAAAAATAGTGGGAGTGTAACAACCATGGCGCTCACTTCGTCAAAATCTCCAAACTTGACCTTGCCCACTTTTAATTCGTTCTCAAACTTGGCCATCTCTTCTTTTCGTTCTTTCTCCAAGTGTTCCATAGCCTCCTCAGGTAGATCCTCTAGGTACTCATCATCAGCATACTCCTCATCGTCCCCATAGATATCTTCGTCGTCGGTTGCCGAACCTTCAAGATTCTCTGATGGCTCCTTAGCTTCTTCCTCGGCCGTGTGCCCAACTTCTTTTTCCACCATGTTGGCGTCGACCATGACTTGGTCTTCTTCGGCCCCAGGTTTGCTTAATATCTCATGGGGCTCATCCCCAGCTTCTTGGACCATGTTTTGGTCCTTTTCCTCTTCTTTCTTCTCAACCTTGGTGGATTGAGCAACTTTAGTTACGGTCGGGGCCTTGGCGATCAGAGGCTTGCTTTTGGTTTGAGTCGCCCTCATCTTCTCGCCTTTCAAAGGTGTATCTCCCTTCATCTTGGTTGGCCTACTGACTTCAACTTTAGAGTTATTTGCCTCAAAAGCCCCAGTCAAATGGGCCTCCAACTCCGAGATTGGCTCTTCCGAGGCCGTGACCACCACTCGGCCATTCACCCATTCTCGGCGTATTCTTATTTCCTCGGCCGCTGCTGCCTCCAAGGAAGCCACGGCGTCGGCCTTGGCCAGCTCTAATTCCTCCAACCGAAGCTTCTCTCGAAGTTCGACTAATCGGTCAAGTTGAGCTTGCCTCTTGTCCGCCCACTCTAACTCCGCCTTGCAAGTGGTAGCATATTGCCTTTGAGCCCTTCTCGTTTGAGTCTTACTCAAAGCTATTGGGGGAAGCTTTGCACCCCTGCTTCTATACCATTGGCCCACCTTAGTGTTTGGCACCTTGAAAGTTGGAACACCATTACCATTCGCTGGGCGGGGTCTCGATACATAGGCCACATCTCGGCTTTTGCCCTCGCCCACCGAGATCCACATGCTTCTATTTTGGCTTGAGTTTGGCGAATCAACGTCTCCATACCTTAAAGGGGCATGTTGATTTCTCCTCTTAGGCTGATATCTCGGCCTCTCATACCTATCTTGGTACTCATGCAATGGCCGTTTGTTCGGCCTCATTTCCATCCCGCCCCTTGGGCTATGTAGGCCGTAATTCTCGGCCGGACTTGTTATCACATTCTTTTCGAAACCCCTAGATCTACCTACTTGGACTTGATCCTTGACTTGCTCCTTAGTTGGTTCCTTGGTCGGCTCCTTGAGTTTTGGCTGGACCACCTCGAGAGTTACCTCGCATTGGCATCGACTGCATAGCACAATTGCCTTTGGAGGTTCTTCCTTGGTCGGGACCTTGGCCACCTCTGAGTACATTTTGGCCTTGCCTTTCGCCTTAGGATCCGCCGGGATTTCCCTTGCCCTTCTTTCCGCCGCAGCCCTTGCCGAGCCACCCAAGTCCAACCTTGACCTCGGTTGGTCTGGCCTTGGGAAGTTGGCATTCACCATGTTGACTTGAGCATTTGGGAAGGGATTCTGGTCGACACCCATTGCAGCTTTCTCCGGAAATTTCAAGATCTTTCGATCGATGAGATCCTGCACAGCATTCCGAAAAACAAGACAATTGTTAGTCGTATGAGACCACACATTGTGAAACTTGCAATAAGTTTTATTTCTAAGTTCATTGGCCGACGGAATATCATGATCATTAGACAATTTTATGATCTTCTCTTTCAAAAGTTGGTCGAAGATTTGTTCGGCTTTAGAAATATCAAATGTGTAGGACTTTGTCACGACCGCCTTTTGGGAGGTTCCACTAAACTTGGAAACTTGGGCCGTTGTCGGCCTTTGATCTTTAGAGGCTTTAAACAAAGCCTTGCACACAAATGGCCCTTTGGCCACAATCTCGGCCAAGTTTACCTCAGCCGACTCTTCCTCCTCTTCTAAGTAAATTTCATCATCCATTTCTTCCAAGTCTATGTCTTTAATGTCCACCGCGTGGATCGCCGTAGTTCTAGGCCCGGAAGGTTTGGTCGAATTCCCATAGAAGGTTGGCCGAGGTGCCGGCCGCCCCTTTTGTTGCTCTTCTTTTAGAAGGGCTTCATATCGGTCCACCCGAAGTAGGAGGTCATAAATGTCACGGAACTCAATTCCTTCGAATTTCTTTCGGAGGTCGAGCAACAATCCTCCTTGGGCCAATTTCGCAAACTCGTGCTCCGGCATGTTGACCGTGCACCTAGCCCTTGCCTCTCTGAATCGCCCCAAGTATTCTTGAACTGACTCATTTTGCTTTTGGCTTATCTTTGCCACGTCGGCCATTGAGACTTCTGGCTCCGGCCGATAGAATTGCTCATGGAAGATTTGCTCCATGACTTGCCAATTTGGGACGGAGTTTTGTGGAACCTTGACATACCACGAGAAAGCTGGGACGGAGTTTTGTGGAACCTTGGGACGGAGTTTTGTGGAACCGTAAGGGTACTTGGAAATAACCTTAGTTTCAAGCCCTCGCGATGCCCAATCTCTGCACATTGGGCCGTGAATCGGCCAATATGTTCTACAGTCGACTAAAGCCCATCTCCCGAAAATAGTGCAAAATCCGGAACCTTGAAACCCCTCGGAAATTCCTCTTGATCAAAGTGCTCCGGATATGGCCTTCGGTAGACTGGCCTACCAATCCTCCTAGCATGGGCACCATATCTTGAATCATTTGTTCGACCGCACCTCGGTCGATTGCTTGATTTCCTAGCAACGGGTTATTTGCATTCCCGCCGAGATTATTCCAACCACCGACTCCGACAAATTGGTTGATATGAGGCCCAGCAAAATTGGCTCCGGCCCCTTGGTGAGCTTGTGGGCGAAATTGATTATATGGCGGGAACACTTGAAATTGGTTGGCCGCCGCATATGGGTTGTTGCCCATCAGCAGAACATTAATCGCTGGGGCTGGGTTGCCCCCAGCTGGTGGATTAGGTTGGGGCGGATTTACTCCAAAGACATTTGGTTGGGCCTCCATTTGAGGCCCCGCCGCTGGTACTCCATTTTGCGCCCCTTGGTTCCCATTTTGGCCATTTTGTTGGCCTATCCATCGATCAAACCTTTCATTGATTTGAGCATTTTGAGTGACCATTGTTTGTGCCATTGTCTCCATGACACGCATGAGTTGTTGGAGTTCCAATGAAGTGGCCGGATTCGGCCTCAAGACTGGTCCCCCAATGACTTCCGTAACATCTTCGACTAACACTTGATCGTGGCCGACAGCCGTGGCTCGGCCGGGGCCGTTTTGCTCTTGTTGAGCGGTCGGAACATTTTGTGGCTGAGTATTCATAGGGAGTGATCCAGCCATGCTTGTCTCTGATTCCGACCGAAGTCTAGATTCTTCAGATTCTTGATCTCTTCTAGGATTCCTCCTAGTGTTTACGACCATGCAAAACCTAGTGGTCCCACCGGGCGTGCCAAATTATGTTTCCCTCTTTTCGGCCGGGTAGGCCGATTGAAGGAGTTTTTGGTCCTTCTTCTTTTGGATGCGGGGCGTGCCACCACCAAGCCCCGAATTTGGGCTTGAATGGAATGTGAGTAGATGGATGTGTTGCGCTTCTAACTTCTGATCAAACGATTGATCGGCCAAGCAAGGAACCTCCTCTTGGCCTGGGTTCTTTCACTTCCTCGGGCTCGAGGATGGTTAGGTTTCGTACGGATGTTTTTATGATTTTTAGGATTTTAAGTAAAAATAGTGCAATTAAACTAAATGTGCGAAAAACGTAAAGACAAGAATTGAAGTGCGATAAAATAAATCAAAGCAATAAATAAAGCGAGAATGAAAATAAAAGCGATAAGAACAATAAGAACGATAAAATAAAGTAGACTTGAAATTGAACTTAATCGAAGTGCGATAACAATGAAAAGCAAAGCAATGGAAATAAACTTGAATCTAAATGACACAAAAATATAAATTGAACAAGAATTGAAACTTACACTAGAAAAAGGAAGAACTCGCTACACTAGGTGCTTGAAAATAAAATCCTAAGTCTAGGAAAAGAAAAGTGCGAGACGAAAGATAGGTTTGTCTATATGATGTTGTGTGTCTGTGTCTTCACTTGGTGATGTTTATATAGGGCACTCGTCAGCCCATGGGCTGGCCATTGACTGGCCAATGTCAACTCTTCTTAAAGATCTTTCCTTTTGAAGCCCTCCTAAATCCGTGGGATTGCATTGATTGAGATATTCTGACATGCTTGATTCTTCCTTGCTTTGGAACTTTCGGATTTATCAAACTCATTGATTTCTTTCCTTGTGATGCTTCCGTTACGTGCATATGATCCTCCGAAAATCTGGGCTTGAATTGGTGGCTTAAACTTGGGCCTCCGATTTCTCTTATATTGCCACCCATATAATATACATTAAATTCCAAATATATATAAGCCTAAAATGGGATGAATAAGGCTTAAACTTGGGAGCTGGCCGCACATGCGTATTCATCTACTTATATATACTTATATATATATATATATATATATATATATATATATATATATATATATATATATATATATAATATTATATTATCACAATATATGAGATGGAGGGCTTAAGCTTGGGAGCTGGCCGTACATGCAACAACAATTGCATTTATATATATATAATATCAATACAATATTAGATAAAGGAAGTTCAATAAAGCCCCGGCCGCATGTTTTGAAGTTCCAGCCCCACTTATTTGAATATATATATATATATATATATATATATATATATAATAATACAACTAAACTTTCCAACTCAAACAAATCCTTTAGCCCAATTTGCAAATAACCTAGATGCCCCAAACGTGGCCATTTCCGCACTTTAGTCTAAAAACCTTCGGCCGCATCTTCCTCTCAATATACTTCGGCCGCATGTCCCTTGGAAAAACCCCCGGCCGCACTCTAGCCATACTTCGCACACACTTGGCCGCCTTCAATCTCCAACCACGCTTGAAATAAAATCCGGCCTCGATTGAGCAAGGCCCGACCGCACCTGGTTGCCCAGCTCCGTACCCGGCCGTGCCTTCCAGCAGACCCGGCCGCAACTTGCGAGCCCAAGCTCCTTCGACCGCGCCCAACCATGTTCGCACGTAGCCCGGCCGCATTCAAAACCTCAAGCTATTTTGGCTGCTTCCTACTAGCCTTCAAGCTTCGGCCGTAGCTCCGCAACTCAAGTACCCAGCCGCAATTTTCCAGATTTGGCCACGCCCAGCTGTCTCGCAAGCCCATGTTTTTTTTCTAGTCGTGCCCGGCCTTTTCGCAAGTTCCCACTCTCGACCGCTGTTCCTCCAATCAAGTTGTGTCCGGCTTTGCATTTGAAAACCCGGCTGGGCATAATCCAGCCGCCCTTCTTGAAGCTCCAAACCCGATTGCCAAGTTTCAATATCCCAAGCCGCTTGAATTTCATCAAGTGCTCGGATTGGGTGGATTTTCAACACGCCCAAACAGGGGGAGAGCAAGTCGTTGAAGCAGGAGACGGAGGAAGAAAGCTTGAGTCTTTTAAGACTTCGCCCCCTGCCCTCTGCCCTACTGCTCTACTAAGAAAACCTGCCCCCTGCCCTCTGCTCTACTTTTTCTTCCGGGAGCATTTTTGCTCACCACTTTAACCATAGGTGTATCCTCACCATCATCCTCAATGTTTGACACGTGTCCATAGGTATAATCATGATTCCATAAATACAAAGCAAAAGTTAACTATGGTTATGTCTATGGACACGTGTCAAGCATTGAGGATGGTGGTGAGGGTACACCTATGGTTAAAGTGGTGAGCAAAAATGCACCCATTCAGGGAGCATTTTTGCTTACCACTTTAACCATAGGTGTATCCTCACCACCATCCTCAATGTTTGACACGTGTCCATAGGTACAATCATGATTCCATAAATACAAAGCAAAAGTTAACTATGGTTATGTCTATGGACACGTGTCAAGCATTGAGGATGGTGGTGAGGGTACACCTATGGTTAAAGTGGTGAGCAAAAATGCACCCATTCAGGGTGCATTTTTGCTCACCACTTTAACCATAGGTGTACCCTCACCACCATCCTCAATGCTTGACACGTGTCCATAGGTACAATCATGATTCCATAAATACAAAGCAAAAGTTAACTATGGTTATGTCTATGGACACGTGTCAAGCATTGAGGATGGTGGTGAGGGTACACCTATGGTTAAAGTGGTGAGCAAAAATGCACCCATTCAGGGAGCATTTTTGCTCACCACTTTAACCATAGGTGTATCCTCACCACCATCCTCAATGTTTGACACATGTCCATAGGTACAATCATGATTCCATAAATACAAGGCAAAAGTTAACTATGGTTATGTCTATGGACACGTATCAAGCATTGAGGATGGTGGTGAGGGTACACCTATGGTTAAAGTGGTGAGCAAAAATGCACCCATTCATGGAGCATTTTTGCTCACCACTTTAACCATAGGTGTATCCTCACCACCATCCTCAATATTTGACACGTGTCCATAAGTACAATCATGATTCCATAAATACAAAGCAAAAGTTAACTATGGTTATGTCCATGGACACGTGTCAAGCATTGAGGATGGTGGTGAGGGTACACCTATGGTTAAAGTGGTGAGCAAAAATGCACCCGTAAAAATATAGGTGAGTCCATCCTAACAACTATTTCTTTCCCTCCCTCTCGTCTTTGAGCTTATTCAGATTATTAAGCACCTCCTCCATTTGTTTCTCCTGAAGGATCATTCTTGCTATCAATTGTCACAAAAAAATAATGTCTCAAAAATAATTAAAAATTAAATAAATAAATAAAAAAGGAAAAACCCCAGAAACCTACAGTTTGCATCTCCACACCATCTTTAGGCTTGCCCTCCATCAGTTTCTCCTCAATGACTGTCATCCTCTCCTTAAGAATTACAACCTCCGCTTCGAGTTTGAAGGATGCCAGGACAGCTGCCGCAGCACCTCCGATTCCCACCTTGCCCACTGTATAGGCTACCTTAGAAGTTCCAAAATTGGCGGCCAGAGTGCCGTATCCCTCTGTGGCTCCCTTAAAAACTCTTCCGAGCTTGGGTGCCTTACTGAAAATTTTTCTGAAGTTTTTGAAAAAAGAAGCCATCTCTTGGCCCTGGAAAAAGCTGAAAGGATTGGAAGGATGTTTACTGTTCCCTCTCTCTCTATGAAAGGATTGAAAGGATGTTTACTGTTCCCTCTCTCTCTATGTATATATATATATAATATCCATGGCAATAAGACCCTCCAAGTGTTTCTCTATTGCGAAAAAACTTGCCTGCTGCACCGGCCCCTCCAATCGCAGCCTGCCATATGTCCAACTTGTCAGAAAATGGACAAGTGGCGGGCTGCGATTGGAGGGAAATAGGATTGTAGTCCTATACCCGGTGCAGGCAAGTATTTCTCCCCAATATTGATGTTATAATAACCTTTTCTTTTTTCTTTCTTTTTCTTTCACTTTTGTCGTTTCATAAAGAAAAGACCAAAATTCACCAAATTAAAGACCATGATATAAAGCTGGTTCCTTTCCTTAGTTTTTTTGTAACCAAAGGCTGAAAACATGCTGAGCCTTTTGTAATTTTTTTTTCCTTAAATTAGTAGAACCTCCACAAACTAGTAGTATACCCGGTGCAGGCAAGTATTTCTCCCCAATATTGATGTTATAATAACCTTTTCTTTTTTCTTTCTTTTTCTTTCACTTTTGTCGTTTCATAAAGAAAAGACCAAAATTCACCAAATTAAAGACCATGATATAAAGCTGGTTCCTTTCCTTAGTTTTTTTGTAACCAAAGGCTGAAAACATGCTGAGCCTTTTGTAATTTTTTTTTCCTTAAATTAGTAGAACCTCCACAAACTAGTAGTATACCCGGTGCAGGCAAGTATTTCTCCCCAATATTGATGTTATAATAACCTTTTCTTTTTTCTTTCTTTTTCTTTCACTTTTGTCGTTTCATAAAGAAAAGACCAAAATTCACCAAATTAAAGACCATGATATAAAGCTGGTTCCTTTCCTTAGTTTTTTTGTAACCAAAGGCTGAAAACATGCTGAGCCTTTTGTAATTTTTTTTTCCTTAAATTAGTAGAACCTCCACAAACTAGTAGTATACCCGGTGCAGGCAAGTATTTCTCCCCAATATTGATGTTATAATAACCTTTTCTTTTTTCTTTCTTTTTCTTTCACTTTTGTCGTTTCATAAAGAAAAGACCAAAATTCACCAAATTAAAGACCATGATATAAAGCTGGTTCCTTTCCTTAGTTTTTTTGTAACCAAAGGCTGAAAACATGCTGAGCCTTTTGTAATTTTTTTTTCCTTAAATTAGTAGAACCTCCACAAACTAGTAGTATACCCGGTGCAGGCAAGTATTTCTCCCCAATATTGATGTTATAATAACCTTTTCTTTTTTCTTTCTTTTTCTTTCACTTTTGTCGTTTCATAAAGAAAAGACCAAAATTCACCAAATTAAAGACCATGATATAAAGCTGGTTCCTTTCCTTAGTTTTTTTGTAACCAAAGGCTGAAAACATGCTGAGCCTTTTGTAATTTTTTTTTCCTTAAATTAGTAGAACCTCCACAAACTAGTAGTATACCCGGTGCAGGCAAGTATTTCTCCCCAATATTGATGTTATAATAACCTTTTCTTTTTTCTTTCTTTTTCTTTCACTTTTGTCGTTTCATAAAGAAAAGACCAAAATTCACCAAATTAAAGACCATGATATAAAGCTGGTTCCTTTCCTTAGTTTTTTTGTAACCAAAGGCTGAAAACATGCTGAGCCTTTTGTAATTTTTTTTTCCTTAAATTAGTAGAACCTCCACAAACTAGTAGTTTTCAGCCTTGTTTGAGATTTTTTTATACTGCTTCCCTTTAAAACAGGTTAATTTAGTTCAATTGCTTCAATGCCTTCTGCAACGTTACTCCGGTGAGATATGATGTGCACTAAGATATGATGTGCACAGTCTAATATGGACAATTTTAGTGTTACGATAATTTTTGACAGAGAGAGAAGTGGAGAGAGGAACACACCAAATGTCCCCTTCCATCCCCAGAGAAGGGAGAGACGCTGAGTTGGTTTGGACTTGTTGAGGCTTTTGTACGTAAACATTAAAAATATGATACTCTTTTATGCCCCTACCCCACCCTAGGAACCCCCCTAGTGTTATCCCTACTAATAGGACAATCTGCCCTCTCCTCTCCTTTTTTCTTTCCCACAATCCCCCTCTACTAGTCTACTACTACTACATTGCTTTTTTTTCTTTTTTCTTTTTTCTCTCTCTCTCTCTCTCTCTCACAACCCTAAATCAACTTAGCAGTGGACTGTGGCGTGGGAAGGAAATATCTTGGAGGTCACGTGCTCCTTTCATATTGGAGTGGTCCCCTACTTTACAATACTCCCACGGTCCCACCCCCGTGTTCAGATCCTTCACAAGAAAGAAATCAGGAAATAGTTCAATAGAAGTGTTATTTTGTTTATTGAATTTAGAGACAGAGATCAAATCTTTGCGAATGGAAGGTACACATAACACATCAGAGAGAGAGAAACGGTGAGATGAAGGAGAAGAGAGATGGGTGGAACCAACATGTGTAATATGTAAACCTTTACCATTACCAATCACAATTTCATCAGGACCTTCGTAGGGCAAGTGCTGAGAGAGATTGCTGGGATCAGCTGTGACATGATGGGAGGCACCGGAGTCAAGGAGCCAAGTAGGAGAGGGTGAAGTGCGAGAGCTAGTAGTGGGATTTGCCACGGGTTGGTGGTGCTGAGCAAGCTGTACACGAGGGCATCGTTTGGCGCTGTGACCTTGTTGATCGCACAATTGACAGAAGCCCCTATAACCAGTACCAGAAAAATTGGTAGAACGTCGAGAGTTAGACCCACCAGAGTAGCTGCGGGAAGAGAAGTGACTGCCGGATGAATTGGCAGCAGCAGAATCACGAGAATAACAAGGACCAGAGGTGGAGCTGGGGCGGGATTGATTGGGTTGGTTGTTGCGAGGTCCTCGATTGAAAGATCGAGATTGCTGAGCAGTATTTGCTGTGATCACAGGTGCAGAAGTGGTACTTTCTTCCCGTTTGAGGGCTGCTTCATATTCCACAAGTTTGTCATGAAGAGTCTCGAAGGAAATAGACGAGTCACGAGCACGGACAGCGGCTGAAATTTCTTTGAACTCAGGGCCGACGCCATTAAGGATGTGGATGACAAGATCGTCATCAGAGAGAGGGACATCGATGAGAGCGAGTTCATCAGCTATGGCTTTGACACGCTAGAGGTACTCAGAAACAGGTTTGGAGTCGCGTCGCATGAGCGAGTTCAATTGGGTTGGTTGTTGCGAGGTCCCCAATTTTGTTATACACCACTTCCCCAATTTCTCACTAACTTGAGGCATTATAGAGGCATTCTAGAGGCACTATAGAGACGGTACAAAGGCAGGGGAGCATAGCAAAGACAGAGACCCTTAGATCACTACCAATTGAAAATTGATCAATATGTCACATCAGGTTGATATGCACTGCTTTAGGGGGGAGAGAGAGAGAGAGAGAGAGAGAGGACCAAGTTGATAGCAGAGTTATTCACAGAGGGAGCATTTTTGCTCACCACTTTAACCATATGTGTATCCTCACCACCATCCTCAATGTTTGACACGTGTCCATAGGTACAATCATGATTCCATAAATACAAAGCAAAAGTTAACTATGGTTATGTCCACCACCATCCTCAATGTTTGACACGTGTCCATAGGTACAATCATGATTCCATAAATACAAAGCAAAAGTTAACTATGGTTATGTCTATGGACACGTGTCAAGCATTGAGGATGGTGGTGAGGGTACACCTATGGTTAAAGTGGTGAGCAAAAATGCACCCATTCAGGGAGCATTTTTGCTCACCACTTTAACCATAGGTGTATCCTCACCACCATCCTCAATGTTTGACACGTGTCCATAAGTACAATCATGATTCCATAAATACAAAGCAAAAGTTAACTATGGTTATGTCTATGGACACGTGTCAAGCATTGAGGATGGTGGTGAGGGTACACCTATGGTTAAAGTGGTGAGCAAAAATGCTCCCATTCAGGGAGCATTTTTGCTCACCACTTTAACCATAGGTGTATCCTCACCACCATCCTCAATGTTTGACACGTGTCCATAAGTACAATCATGATTCCATAAATACAAAGCAAAAGTTAACTATGGTTATGTCTATGGACACGTGTCAAGCATTGAGGATGGTGGTGAGGGTACACCTATGGTTAAAGTGGTGAGCAAAAATGCACCCATTCAGGGAGCATTTTTGCTCACCACTTTAACCATAGGTGTATCCTCACCACCATCCTCAATGTTTGACACGTGTCCATAGGTACAATCATGAAGGGCTTGTCAGCTCGTCATGCTGCTGCTGCTGCTACTTAGAAAAGTCATCATTGCTTGCATTTATATTAAAGATCACACTTTTTGTTACCAAAAACAAAAAAAAGATCACACTTTTGACTCACTTCAAATGTTTTTCTAGAACTGGCCTTCTACCTTCCCTTGTGGTTGAGTGCGTCTGCACTAACTGCTGGTGGTCTTGGGTTCGAAGGTTGGTGCTTCAACATTGTTGTTTACAAACCCCATACTAGCAACAAATGTGCTTCTAGAGACACTACCTTATGTTGATTGACAAATAATTGATGTATAGGAACTTTTTATATGTAATTTCCAGAATCAAAATGCTTTGATTTAATTATGACATCTCAAGGCTTTTTACCATATATATTCATGTTAATTATCACTACAAATAGTCTGATATGAAATCCAATTACTTCAGTAAATTTTTTGACATCATGTTATTATACACGAGACCACTTGTATTAATATATCATTGGGCAAGATATCATATTGAAATTATTTAATTTTCTTTTCAAAATCATGCATATAGAAACCTATGTCAAATTTTGAGTCCATGAAATACGTTAGAGCTGTGCAATTTGAGGCCAAAAAGGAAAATGAACAGGTCAAGTGAGGTGGGCACTACACCCAAAATACAGGTGGATTTACTCTATCTACGTGGATTTGTAAAGCCCAAGATAGCTCTGCTGATGTGTCAAAATTATTATAAAAACTTTAGTACACTTTACATAGAATATAACTTTTTATTTGTTTATCAATATTCAATTAACCTTTATCCCTCATCCAAGGAAAGAGCAATTCTTCCTATAGCCTTTCATTAATATTATTCTTTATTAATCACTAATTATCGCTATGAAGATATTACATAAAAGACTATAGCCTTTCATTAATATTATTCTTTATTAATCACTAATTATCGCTATGAAGATATTACATAAAAGACTACCGTAATTTATAACTAGTTTGGAAGTGTTTATACATAAGTAATTTTAGCATAATCGCTTTATGCTAGGAGCGCTTTTCATTTTATTGTATGAATACCAACATAAAAGTGCTTTTATACTAAAATATTTTCCCACTTACCCTCCGTATGTTATATCCAAAGATTTCACTAATTCAAACACTAATCCACTAAACTCTTTTTCCACCCTCCAATACCATCAACGCACCCGTATGTGTTTCTTATTGCACTATCTTCTTTCCCCATAAATCATATTCATCCTCCTTTGGCATCCATCCATTACAAGGTGCGTTAATTTTATATACTATTTTACTGTCATATTTTGGATGGAGACATTATTTTTACTGTTTTGTGCCTCTCAGGCTATTACATTTTCTTCTATACTTTTGTTTTGTTAAAAAATAATTCAATATAATTGGGGAGAGAGAAGCGAGGGAATTTGGGGAGGCCAACAAATAATGTGAAAACTGAAAAGTCGGTTAAGTTTTTTAATATTTTAATTAATGAAAATTATAAGAAATTGATATCTTAAAAAATACTAGCCTCTTTGCAAGCTCTTCCGCGCTTGCGAGAGGCTTTTTTAAAAAAAAATTGAAATTTATTTTAGAATTTTTTTAAAAAATAATGGGTAATTGTATTCCATAAAAATAGGATCCATTATCTGATTTTTCTTTTAATTTTAATTTTTAAATATGAAAAAGTGTGAACTTACCATATTATCCTCATTTAATTAATAATTTCAATTGTTAATGTTTGCATTAACCAATGACATTTTTTGGTATTTTGAATGTTTCACCATGCTCTACCTTTTGCTTTATATATATAGATATATAATTTTAATGAGGGAATTTGGGGCACTATGTTTATATGATTATATAAGAAATTATAATGATTTCTTATATAAGAGGAGGATATGCAGACCAGCCCAGGCCAAAAGGAACCTTTCTATATTTGCCCAAATCAAATAGCAAAAATCTCAATAATGACGTTTGGACTTTTGTGGGTGAGAGCAAGTCGTTGAAGCAGGAGACGGAGGAAGAAAGCTTGAGTCTTTTAAGACTTTGCCCCCTGCCCTCTGCCCTACTGCTCTACTAAGAAAACCTGCCCCCTGCCCTCTGCTCTACTTTTTCTTCCCCACAATTCCCCTCACCGAAGTCCATTTACTTACAATTAAAATGTGCACGCCACAACGCCGACCACGATTAAAACATCCAAACATCCTTGATCTGACCAAAGGTCATGAACATCAACGGCTCTGATTAAAGGACCCCACGCCACGTTACAAATTCAAAGGCCGCGCTCAATTGAAAATGAGGGAGTTGGTTAATATTGTTTTGTTTTTATCAGCAAATTAACTTTCTGTTGCACATAAAAATGAGGGAGCTGCCCAATTGAAAATTGATCAATATGTCACATAACTTGGTGGTGAACATAACATTCTCAAGAACGAGATTTTCTACACCTTTATTTAATTAAAGTAGACAGATCATATATATGGTTTTCACACACACATATATATATATATATATATATATATATATGATTATTCATTACTTGAATTAAATTACATTCATTTACATGCATATTGGCGTTAGACTTTATTGGTAATCTTATGGGTTAATTGATGTAGCTATCAACTATGTCGTGTTTGGTTTTTAAATTCTATTTGAGGAGCAATTCATCATGATATTCAAATTTCCACACTTTGTTTCTAATTTTGTCCCCAACACTAATTTGGCTTCAGTCAAATTGTCAAAACCTGGTATATAGATATATGTATGTGTAAAAATTTGTCACATTTACTATGTTGTTTGTAGCAAAGCTTAAGAAACAATTGTGTTAGTTTTTAGTGTTAGGTACATTTTATTTTTCTTGGGTTGTTTGAAGCATATGATCAAAGTGGGCCAAAAATCATCACTTATGCGCTTCAAAATGAATGAAATGAGCCCAATAGGCCCAAAGGCCTTTGTTTCTTCACCTCACCTCTATCACAGCCTCGTACAATTTCATTGTCGAGACAAATCAAGGATCAAATCAGTAAGGTAAATGGGTTTACTTCCAATCAGAATAAGATTCCAGAACCATTGTTCAACACAATTGCTGTCTGCTTCATCCCACTGCACTCCAAATTCAAGACATTTTTCACAGATTTTGAGCAACAATAAGAATTTGAGCAAGTGTTTACCCTTTACACTTAGGACCAGTAGTTAGAGCACTTGCCACTGAATCAGCATCACCAGCAGCAGCAAAGATGGTCAAAGCCATTCGAGTCCATGAGCTTGGTGGACCTGAGGTCTCTCTCTCTCTCTTTCTCTCTCTGTTTCCATACATATGCTTTTATGTTTGAATTGGCCGGCTATTGGGTTGTGCTTTTTATTTTTATCAGATTATCAAAACTTACTTGTGTATAATTACTGGTTACTTGTCTTTATTTCTATCAGTGTTAAAAGTATTTGAGATTGCTGAATTCAATTCGCAGTTTGTGTATAGTGTATCAAGTGTCTTCATAAATAATCCTTCACATAAGTCGGCCGCTAGATCAGAAAACAATATATAGTTTTTGACACTGATTATTCAGTATCCATTACTTTTTTTTTTTGGGTTAAGGCCGTATCAGTTTGTCTAGTTTTGCTTAAAGAAAATTTATCTTAGACCTCCCATATTTGTCAGCTAAATGCCATTATTCCTTTACTTTCCTCGTCATTTTACTTATTTTTGTCATGTGATGGTGTTAGGTCTTGAAATGGGAAGATGTAGAAGTAGGAGAGCCAAAGGAGGGAGAGGTTCGTCTGAAGAACAAGGCCATTGGGCTTAATTTCGTTGATGTATACTACCGCAAAGGCGTTTATAAGGCTGCTACGGTCCCCTACACCCCCGGTTTTGCTGCATTTCTAAGATTATTATTATTATTATTTTGAATAGAAACATTTGTATTGATAATCAAGAGGAAAAGCTATCCTCGATTATACAACAAAGAGAGAATCTGCTCATTATAAGCAGAAAGCAAGAAAGATTCATCTAAAACTACTCCAACCAAAGATAGGTTAGAAGCTAAAGCACAACTTAAGTAAACTTATCTTAAGACAGCACCTTTACCATATAAGATTATGAAGATACAGTTCAACCAAGATTGACTTCTAGCCAATTTTTGACTTCATGTTCTTTTTAAAAACTTTGGTTTTTCTTCACAGTTTTCTCTAATAAACCTTTACCATGAGAGTAAATTTTTTGAAATATGGTTAGGAACGATTGGGGTGAACCTAATACAACCTAATACAAGAATGCAGAGCATGAAATCAGAGAACGATTTCCATTGTTAGATTTGTTGTATATATTTACATCTAAAACTTGTTGGCTTTGATAATGGATTTACACAATTTATTTACAAATCAAAACTGATTTCAGTTGTTGAGGCTTGTGGAGTTGTGACAGCTGTGGGACCAGGACTAACAGGCAGGCAAGTTGGAGATCTTGTAGCCTATGCTGGTCAGCCAATGGGCTCATATGCGTCTTATATGCGGAAGAGCAGATCCTTCCTGCAGACAGAGTTGTGCCTGTTCCTCCTTCCATTGATCCTACTGTTGCTGCATCCCTCTTGCTTAAGGGTATGACAGCCCAGTTTCTACTACGCAGTTGTTTCAAGGTAGCTTTATATTTATGCAGCAGCATCTGGAATTTCAGGAACCACACATTAAGTCTGTAAATGAAGATAGTTTGAATTACAAAACACGAGATAACCACATCCTGGTTGTGATATTTTAGGCCATGCTAGTTTTAATATTCCTTGAATATGCATGTGGCATTGCAAAACATTTTTATAGAGCTATTAGCATGCACCAATGAGTTTTCCTGTCGTGGAGAATATTCATTTCTGTTAATACTGTTTTGATCTTTAATGTTATCATTGTAAAACTCTTTGGGCAGAATTGCCCCTGTTTTGACAAAGTATGCTCAGTTGTGTTTGAGTTAGTCTTTTTCATTTGTTAATCATGAGCACTCATGGGAGTTGAGGAGCTCTCTCTCTCCCTCCCTATTTATATTTGTTCCTTTGAGACTATAAATTTTAAAAACATGTCCTATCATTATCTGATGTAAGATAAAACTACCATTCTTGTTCTCTTTCACTTTTTCATTTGTGGCGCACTTGTTGATTCCATTCCACCGGACAATCTGTGGAAAGAAAAAGAAACATAACAACTAAGTATGAATTCAATGAGTAAAATGTCCGAACCATCAAGATAGTACACCTTAAAAAACAAGCTCTATTGTAAACCAGCAACGTGTAATCAGCTAAGTGCTTCAATCTTAATTTCGGTTCATTCTACAATTGCATGCTTAACATAGCACATCCTCTTTCCTAATGTTATATATGTTTAAAAAATTTGAAACTTATGTTGCTTTTGTTATTAGGTCTGACTTGAGTGTTGTTATACAGGTTGAACCTGGACACACAGTCCTTGTCCATGCAGCAGCTGGTGGAGTTGGATCCCTTTTATGCCAGTGGGCTAATGCCCTTGGTGCCACTGTCATTGGAACTGTATCTACTAAAGAGAAGGCAGCTCAGGCCAAGGAGGATGGATGTCACCATGTCATAATCTATGAGGAAGAGGACTTTGTTGCTCGAGTGAAAGAAATAACATCTGACAATGGGGTCGAGGTTGTTTATGATTCTGTAGGGAAGGATACTTTTGAGGTAAGCTATACTTTTCTTCTCTCTTTTTTCTACGAATTAACAAAAACACAATCAAGGGTGTTTAGGGAGAGATCATACACTGTTCAAATTCTGCATGAGTACATTTGAGTGGGCTTCCTCTTAACATGGTGCTGAAGTTTCTCAATGCTAGACCAGGCCTACGAAACTAGTTGTTTTTGAATTTGAGCCAGGTTTATGAATTTTTTAAAAGATGAGGGGGTCCATTTAGACGGAATGCTTTAAAGTTAGGAGTTGGATTTTGACAAAAGGCTTTTCTGTTGGATCAGTCAATCTAGCTATATTTTATTTACTAAATTCTTAGACCTGAAATCACTCTTCCTTAATAGACCCTAAAGTTAGTTACATTGTGATTGTGGTAGTGCAAACAGTTGGTAATCAGTAATTAAAAGAGAAGAAGAAAAGACACCCTCAAATAAGTGTGTTGTGGCGTGATTTATCCAAATGTTGCAAGCCCAACTGGTCTCCCAGATCAACATAATCTGGTAGATAATGAGTTCTGGGTAGGCAGTCTTTTGCTAATTTGTATTTTGGACAAAGAATCCTTAATTGGGAGTTATTGTTGTATTCAGGGATCACTGGCATGCTTGAAGACTCGTGGATACATGGTGAGTTTTGGGCAATCATCAGGTGCGCCAGATCCGGTTCCATTGTCAGCCATTGCAGTGAAGTCACTGTTCTTGACTAGGCCTAGACTCTTCAATTACGCTGTAACTCGAGAAGAATTGCTAGGGATGGCGGGAGAGGTATTTGGTAATGTTCAATCAGGTGTATTGCGGGTTCGAGTAAATCACACCTACCCATTGTCTCAAGCAGCATAGGCACACGAAGACCTTGAGAATAGGAAAACATCTGGATCTGTTGTGCTTATCCCCTAAGGCAAATATGAGTTTGGTCTGTTAATTTTAAAGGCAACGTGATGGGTGTGTGTGAAAATGGATAAGGAACGTTTGCCTTCATGTTCGGGATAGCTGCTGTGCCAAATGAAATGGATGTCTCCGACTGCAGTCATCAAGAGACTTTGTTAAGCTAGCAATAAAAACAAGAAAAACTGGACTTTTTCCATCTTGCTGATTTCTAAGTTTTATCTTGAATTTATTGTAATCTATTGCAAGTACAAATTATCTTTTTCTTTGTATAATTGTGAAATTGGGGTATTATAACAAGGAGGATAATGATATCAAGGCTTAAAAGAGTAGAAAGAGAATTTATTCCGAATTGGCAATGTAATGTACCCTAATTAATTTCCATGAACATGAAACCTTGCCGATTTGTATGAGCAAACTTAGCTCAGCAACAGTGTTGTTGACATACATAACCGGACGCAAATATTTGTCTCTTTGAATGTGCTTGCTTATAATTTACAAGAAATATGCCGGAAATATTGTTGGAAAATATATTGGGCTGTAAAATGTGCAAATGAGGCCCGAGACTCTATTTCAGACTAGATTGCACCAAATCAGGCCAGTTCTATGTCATTAACCGTTTACAATCTATGCTTTTGGAACCCATGTCAGATTCTTTTTTCTTAATGTAGAGTAAAACTTACGCGTAACCTACACATATTTTGTCTATCTCTCTCCTCACGTGAATGATTGTGTATGCTCGAGTTACAAACGTTTCTCTCGACGAAGCATCCTCAAATTCTACTACGTGGAAAAAATGCAATGGTGTAACCTCACACACAATTCTCACTATGAAAACCATGGGCTCCTAAGGCGGTTTCTTGGAACTTGTTACCTTGAGGCTTCTCTATAAATTAAGGGATCCTAGTCCTATGACCACAACACACACTCTTAGAATTGGTTGAGTTGAAATGGGAGATAGGCCTCCCAGAAGCCAATGGGAATGAGTGACTTGGAGGGTTCCTCAGAACTTGTTTTCATCTTCTTCATGAAAATTGAGGAGGTGAGATTATAGGAGTTCTCTCCCAAGTCACTCATTTCTATTGTTTCTGGGAGTCTCTCCCTTTTCTCTACATACCAGACGCTCGAGATTTGGATAATTGTGCTACGTTTTGTTTTTCTTTACAGAACGTCATGATTAAGTAGGCGATTGGAGATTTACTATGTGCACCAAGCTGGACTTTCAATTATAATTGCAGAATTTGGTCACATTTTCCTGGTTTTATTCTACTAATACATATTTCCTGGCTCATATATTATTATTATTATTATAGGGTAGAGACTTGGTCATAGATAATTGACCGAGGATCTATAGGTGGCACCAGGTTTCCACCCAACTGGAATTACATCTTTGGCCAGCAAAGTTTGGGCTGAATACTGAGATGTCAACCTTATTGACAATGGAGGATGCAATTCTGAGCCTGCATCAAGTTTCCACACTGCACCTCATGATTGTTGCATGGCACGCCATTCATCACCACCGTCCGATGAGGAAGCCTCCTTCAACTCAACACCAGCAAGGTCACCATCTTCCCCCTCAAATTCAATCACAGCAGCAAAATAGTTTGAGTTTGAGCCCTGGTCCATGTGGAATGCAATGGTTTTTCCTGAATAGTCACATGCCACACTGGCGAACACTAAAGTTTGTCTACAGTTATTTATACGTCCAAACACTAAAGTTTTATGAATGTTAGCTATTATAAATAATGGGCTTCTTAGATCTAGGTCCACAACGATTAGCTATCATTGAGTTTAGTCCTCGCGGTTTTAGTTTTAGATGCAGGTCCTTTTACATTTATTACTTTTTTGTTGTGTCAATTTTACCCTTTGAGGTAAATAAGGAAAACACATTGAAAATCTAAATTTAATACATTATTTCCTTGTAATTGAATTCCATAATTTAAATTTTGAATTCTTTCCTTCATAATATTCCTAATATATGGACAAAATACAATTTAATCAATACAAAGTAAAGACCCACAAATTATACCAATACAAGCACCCACATTAAATTATATACCTGACATACAAGTAAATAGTGTTATTATTAGTAACGAAAAATACTTAGTGATAAATCATGTTACCTATAAGTTAGGAACATAAATTAGAAAACTACCTATAAGTCAGATAAAAAAATAGAAAACTACCTATATCTCCGGTACATAAAAAAGATAAATGGTAAATCGTATGTTACCTATAACTTAGATTCATAAACAAAAAGGCAAAAAAGTGTGGTACCTATATCTCATGTATGTCAAAACACAAGTCAATTAATAACTTTTTTTCTTCTTAAAGGAATATGTTACCTATAATTTAGATATATATATATATATATATGAAGAAAAATATATCAAAAAATGTATTACGTACCTATGTCTCCGGTATACTATACATAAAAGAACAACTAAAAAGAACAAAATAACTGAACCTGATTAAAAGTTGAGCATATATTCAACATAGAATAATAATAATAAGATTACCTCATTAAGAGTTGTTGGATGAGGAAAGAAATATAATATTGGCTAATTATCTCATTAAGGTAAGTAATCTAAGATAATGGGCAAGGGTAAATTGGATAAGGAAAGAAATATAATATTGGCTAATTATCTCATTAAGGTAATCTAAGATAATGGGCAATATTGGAAAAAAAAAAAAGATTTTAAATATATAAAATAAAAAGATTACATCAGACAATATTCAAAAAGGAATGTAATCCTATGTGGCACAAAAGTCAAAGGACTTGTATCAAAGTCACCAAATCCGAGAATTAAACCCAACTTCTAGATGAGAATTTGGATCTATATCAACTTTTCTAATAAATAATAGAAGAGTGACGTAACATGCCTTAAAAAGAATATAAAATCCCAATTTATTATAAGGGGTGCGTGCAATTACCACCTAGAAAAAATAAGAAAGGAGAGGAAATACTTTGTACCTAATAACAAGCTCCACATTCCTTGCCTGATTTGTACAGAGAAGGGCCTATCCCAGTAATCATAGAAGAGAATGGACGCCGTGACACCAAATTTCCATACCCACAAGACCCGCCTGCATTTACAATTTGTTAACTAAGCAACATCATTATTTCTTAACCAAGATTATTAAACGTGCACATATTAATCATGCATTAATTACCGTCACTTCCCGCACCGTCAGGGCTGCCATACCAAGTAGCTCCGGCAGGGTACCAATGGGTGGCAGCGGTCAGACAAGTTTAAGTGCTTGCGATTAACGGCAAAACACAGCTTAAAGTAGCAAAATACAGTGATTAAGTACCAAAGGGGTTTTAAACCAGCTAAGGGTAGCTTATTAAGAGTGGCCATGGCTAAGCTGCACTGCACTTAAGTTGATATGGCCAGTTTAGAGTGTGGTTTTTATAGAGGAAAATATCATGTGCCTGTTGCTATCAATCCAAGTCCAATTATTTTTTTTAAATTGGTATTATTAGTGGAGCGAATTGAAGTAACATGGCTTTTTCTACAGGTCGCCTTAATTTGACACAAACTAGAGGACACTTTTTTGAATTACCGTATCTTTTATTGAGAGGAAAATAATCATAGACTAATCTACATGTGGTTTGAATTTGCAGGCTCAAGTTCTGCAGATAAGCCAATGGAAACATGGTTTTACTTGCAAATCTTCAAGGGAGGATTTCAAAGTAAAACCCATAAATTTAGGCTGAGTATGTGGGGTGTTGGTGCTTTATTGACTTTATTTTAAGAAACTGGGGAAGATTTCCAAATGAATTTTCACTATTTTTTCACTGTCCAAAATGTCAAATTCAGAGCTCATCAAGCTCAGAATTGATAACCATAAGCTGACTAGACTAGACGAGACGAGATGCGAAGCCAAAAAATGTGCTTCTAGAGACACAACTTTTAACGGCTTTCACATCCCCAAGGGATGGAAGGTATTATACTTGGTATTTTTCTACAGTGTATTTTTATGAAAAACGTAAATGCATCGTCTCTATACATCATCGATATAATTGTTAATATATATATATATATATATATATATATATATATATATATATATATATATATATAATGTTGTCGAAATGTAAATAATATTTAGTGCCTCTAATTATAATATCAGGTGTTTTATGCTACACACATGGACTGCAACCTATTTGAAGATCCAAACAAGTTTGATCCATCACGGTTTGAGAGCTCCAAGAAATCATCATATCCCCCATACACATACATTCCATTTGGAGCAGGCCCTAGAATATATCCCGGCTTAGAATTTACAAGGGTTCAAGTGCTGCTCATCATTCATCATTTCATTACAAATTATTCTTGGGCACCAATCATCAAGAACGAGCCCATAAGATGTGAACCCATGCCATATCCAGTTAAGCTTCGTGGAAAATGTCATCATAACGTCAGCTTTGATTGTTCAAAGTCTTTCTCGATGGTCAATCATAGGGAAGTTTTTCTCCTTTCCACGAGTACCCACGTGCCACGTCCTCACACAGTCGCCAAATGGGACCAACCTCCCCCTCCATGATTTTATCATCCCACCCCACGCGACCCACAATCAAACTGTGCACGCCACAACGCCGACCACGATTAAAACATCCATCACCCTTGATCTGAGTCTGACCAAATGTCATGAACATCAACGGCTCTGATTAAAGGACCCCACGCCACGTTACAAATTCAAAGGCTGCGCTCTTCCGTCCAAAGTATTGGAACAATAAAAAATCCAGCTAACTATGTGGAAGGCACATCATTGACCCAAAGAGGTCAACGGTCTTCATGACTCTTAATTACCTGATCCCAATCATAATGTAAAATAGAGATAAGAGGGAAGCAGGAGGAGGGAATACCGTATATTTGATACCAGGTTTCAAAACTAAGCTATGGAAAGACTTTACCAAGAAAATAAAATGACATATCCAAATAATCGAAATGGGAAAATAGAGAATTGAAAGGCTTACCAGACAAAAAAAAAAGGCAAGGAATTGATGGGGTTGTGGTAAAATGGGATCAGAGTTGACAGTGTGTGAGCTCCCATCACTCCCAAACTCCCTTGAGGAGCGAGCGAGGACTGAGAAAGCCTAGCTTTTTCTCCTGCCGTTGATCACATCTCTTTCTTCTCTCTCGTTCGATCACATCGAACCGTCGAACTGGACTACGACGCTGATTTGTTTTTTCGTAAATAGTACCGCCGTACGGCTATACTCGATTTTTTTACTTTTTACAAAATCGTTAGACAGATCCTTTTTGTTTTTTTAAATAAATCGTAGAGCCGCACGGCTATACTCGGTTTTTTCATGTCTCTTTTGACACGTGGGCAGCTAGTTGCTTTGCGGGGTTCTATGTTTTAAAAATAAATAGTAGAGCCGAACGGCTATACTCGGGTTTTAATGTCTGTTTTGACACGTGGGCAACTAGTTGCTTTGCGGGGTTCTCTTTTTTTTTTTTTCAAAAATAAGCTTTTGACCTGTGAGTAACTAGGCGCTATATATTTGCTGCTGCTCTGTTTTGTTTTTTCATAAATCGTATAGCCGAGCGGCTATATGCAATTTTTTTTTCTTCAGAAAATTAGTATAGTCACCCGACTTTACTGGGTTTTTGGGTTTAATTCTTATAATAAGTATAGCCGATATATATAGATATATTAGGATCCTTTTTTTCTTTTAAATTTTCCCCGATTTTTGTTTATCGATAATAGTAGTTTATAGCATTATCCATTATTATTAGGCTATTATCCGAGTCTCTATTGTCCCCTTTTAATGTTTTACTTTCCCAGAGTTTTTATATGTATAAAGAATTTAGCATTTACACGGTTAATACTTTATTATATAGGTATGTATGTATTTTCCAATTGTACATCTGTATTTTGTACACGTCTAAAGTACTCGGAAAAATTCACGTATTTTCCGATTATACATTCGTGTTCTGTACGTATTTTTCAATTAAGGATTGCATTCAATGATGAACTGCTGGTGTGAAGCCAAGCTATTGCTAGCAGCAAGGAATAAAACACATATAAGGTTAAGACAAGAATCTATTACATTCCATTATTACAATCCTATACTTCCTTTTTTCTTAAAATTAAGGTTAAGACAGATCACATAGTACTATAAGGAGACCTTGAGAAAGATCATGTTATGGGGAATGTGGTTGTATATGTTCTCCTTTTCTGCTCCTATTCTGGATCTACTTTGTCCCGGAATTGCCTCTGTATTTTGGTGGCTTGGGTGGTTTCCCCTATGGCCGCCGCAGTTGGTTTATTGTTTCAGTTGTTGTGTCGCCGGCCAATTTTTTTTGCTCTATTTGTTACTTTGCAGATTTGAGATTTGGAAAACTATTTCAGATCTGTGATTTGGTGGCAAACGGGGTGACCAAGAGTGCTGTGCGATTCTGTTCAGCCTTTCGTGCTGCTTTTGTGTTCAACCCGATTGTGGTGTTGATCAATATTCTCTTCTAGTTTTTATTTGTAAGAGCCTCTAGTGCTTGATATGCATTTTCTCCTCCTACCAATGGCGGCTATTTCTCGGCACCTTCCCTTCACCACCATCTTCAGCACCTCGATCACACGAGGGTCTCCTCTCCTTGGTGACTCTTATGCAGTTGGGGTTGCTTTTAAAGTGCTTATGTCACTTATTGCTTGGATTATGGTAGCGCTCTTTGTAGCTTTGGTGGCTTGTCCACTACCATTTTCTGTCTCGAGCATTGGTTACTGGTTCCTCTCTGGTGGGTGTGGGTTTGTGTTGATTATGCTGTTGTTTGGTTATGGGTGGTGTGGCATTTCCCTGTTTTGTATTCACTGCCTTTTGTGTGCACTTTGCTTTTCTGGGCTTTATGTCCTCTTCAAGTTGTATGATGTAGTAGGTTTTATGCCTTCTTGTGTTGCAGTTGGTTGAATTCCTTTGTGGAGCTCACTTTGTTGTAACCAGCTTTTGCCTTCTATATAATAAAATTTGATTCCGACCAAAAAAAATCCAGTCAAGTCTAGCATAATTTAATGGGGGAAAAGGCCAGTGGCATTGAAATCTTGGTATTACATTTACAGTTGTACAAGCAAAAACAGCGGCACCAAAACCAGAATAGTTTTTTAAAAAAACTATGAACCTGAAATTGAGGGACAAGTGGATGGAGCTCGCCCAGCTGCATAGCCAAATACAAGGAGGATATGTTGACGTGATTCATTTCCCACTATCTGCCAAATTCATACTTTAACTAGTTTCCCCAACATTTATTCTTCACATACGACAAATGTCTAGTTTATTTCCCTTGTTTTGTAGCTAGCCCCATGGAACTCTCTAGATTTACATGAAAAGGCAATTAATTAAACATTAAGAAAGTGCTTTTGGACCTGCTTTTGATTTGATAGTTTTGTGGCACAAAGATTTTTTTTTCTTTTGGTAAAACGGGGGGGCAGAGCCCCGAACAAAAAAACTAAGCAAAATTAGAACAAATTGCACGGGTTCTAGGCACCCTTAACATATCATCCATCAGACAGGAACCCACCCAAGTAGGCGCCTGATCAAAGGTGTATAAACCCAAATCCACGTTGTAACTCCATTTGGCAAGACAGTCGGCTACCCCATTCGTCTCTCTGTAAATGTGTCGTAAGACACAACAGTCAAACCGATTCATGAGCTCTCGACAAGTAGAGATCACCCCAGCAAGAGGATGAGAGTTGAGAGCATCAGTCATTTGGGTAAGTTGCACCACACTGGCAGAGTCCAACTCAATAATGAGTTTAGAGACCCTTTTGTCAATAGCAAGTCTGATTCCAAAGAACAGACCCCAACATTCAGCATCCAAGATTTGGCCTATTCCCATGTTAACCGTGAACCCACCAAGCCAACCACCTTCAGAGTCGCGAATCACACCTCCTGCTCCAATAGTACCAGCTCCAAGTCTCCGTGATCCATCCACATTTAATTTAAACCAGCCATTGTCAGGGGGTTCCCAGACAAGAGAAATCAAGGTTTTATCAATTTTTGGTGTAGGAATATAAGCATTCATAATCCATTCCTTAGCACCAGTCACTACAGTATTCAGGGGACTAAGAGGCAACTCCTCCTCAGCTTTGAATATGAAATTGTTTCTCCATTTCCAAATAAACCAACAGGTGAATACAAAAACCAAGCTCCAGGATAGGCTAGTACCCCACTTGAATTTGGATAGAAGATTACTTATGATCCAAGGTTGCAACTCCGCTTGGAAGAACCTGGAATGTTGCTCAGGGAGTAAAATACTTTTCCAGATATATTGGGCTCTAGGACAATCTCTCAAAGTGTGGAGAACAGATTCAGTAAACCACCCACAAATCGTACATGAGGGATCATCCTTTATCTGTCTCTTCGCACATTGCTCATTGACAAGAATTTTTCCTTGGTAGACCAGCCAGAAGAAGATCTTCAATTTAGGAGGAATTCTCAGCTTCCATAAAGCATCCCAAAAAGGATCAATTGAGCCATGATTACACACAAGTAATTCATAAGCAGATTTAACGGTAAAAAGGCCGTTGTGAGAATGCTTCCAAATCATGGAATCCTGCAAATTGCTACCAAAACCAACAGGGCAATTAATAATTTGTTGAACAAGATCTTCACTAAGAACAGACCTAAGTTTTTCAATATCCCACCAATCGTCTTTGACAAAGTGAGAGATCTTGGAGTCCAAAGTATCAATAGGCAGCATACCACTTTGAGACAAAAGAGGGCCATTAGAGACCCAATGATCCGTCCAGAAATTAACAGAGTCTCCTTTGCCAATTCTCCAAATCAAACCTTTACCAAGAAGGGCAGAACCATGTAAAATGGCTCTCCAAGTGCTGGAACTTCCATGTTTACCTTGCAAACAACCATCCAAGACAGAGTGGCCTTTTAGATACTTCTCTTCGAAAATTTCAGCTAGCTAGATTTATGACAAACCAAAAGGCCCATATACAAAGTGCAGCCAGTATAAAAACTTTACTATATAAACCCCTCCCTCATTTTACATATTTGTTTGCATCAAACCATTACCTTGTTCCCTTTGTGTGTCACAAGATATGAACCTTTTCATTCTCTGCTTCTGTTTGAATTCTATAGTTTGCTAGCTAGCTGAGGCAACTTTATGGATGATGATAAAAGTTGTTCAAGCTCATTTTCAATCGGGAAGAGTGCACAAGAGAGGGGCTTGTCATATGTACCCGAGTGCTATGTAATTCCAACTTCACATCGTCCAAGTTTGACTCCAGAGGTTGCCAATGTCCCCACTATTGATTTTGGCAAATTGAAACAAGGTTCTCATGAACGAGCAATAGTTATTCAAGAAATCAGAACAGCTTGTTGTCAACTAGGATTCTTTCAAGTAAGCTTAATCTCTTTAATTTTCTTTTGGTTAGATGATCTTCATGTTCCATTCATAACGTAACCATGCATATATATATATAACATGCAAACAGATTGTCAACCATGGAATCTGTCAATCGGTGTTAGATGAGGCTCTTGCTTCGGCCTCGGAATTTTTCAAGTTGCCAGGTTCTGAGAAGGCCAAGTTCATGTCTAATGATGTTCACAAGCCAGTGAGGTATGGGACAAGCTTCAAGGATGGAGTTGATAAGATTCAATTTTGGAGGGTGTTTCTTAAGCATTATGCTCACCCCTTGGCAGATTGGATCAATACCTGGCCTAACAATCCATCTAACTATAGGTATATACCCTTATATTTTCTTTGTATTTCCAAAAAAGAAACAAAACCAAAAAAAAAACCCAAAAAGAAGAGAAAATTAAAATAAACATATGTACGTACCCAACTATATAACTAGCCACACATCTGATTTAAGAGCATGGTCTTCAGCTAAATTGTTGTCTTGTCTTATTTTGTCATACTTTTTGGTAAATCCTTGGGCAGTTGCCGCTCTTGACTTTTGGCAATCTGGAGGCCTCACATTAAAATATTTCAATAAAACATGGTCACTCTCACTAGCTAGTATACATATATCGAATCCAATGATCCTCATAAATATCAACCATCATGGAGCATAGTCTAGCGCTGACAAGCATGGCAAACAGGAACAGATAATCGTTTCTAATGTAGCTTTCATCTTTGTACTCAATTTGTTCTTTTACCCATGCGTCATCAATTGATTTTCAATCTTTGAATGCTTTATTCATATGAATCTAGGATCATCTGGAGAAATTTTTGGGAGGATTGTGTCTTTTAAGTTCTCACAGTCACCTTATCACATGATCGGTTATTGTAAAAGAGTTGGCCGGTTATTGTAAAAGAGTTGGCCCATACGCGACCACCTCAGTTATTAATATTGTTGCACAAGTTTATTTTTTATTAATTAGTAATTTGTTCTCATCACAAATCTTAATTGATTAGTACATGAATATCTCTAAGGAAACCATGGGAAAGTATTGCAAAGAAGTGAAGAAACTAAGCTTGGAGATAACGGAAGCCATCACTGAGAGCTTGGGGATAGGCCCAACCTACATGATCAACAAAATGGAAGATGGGATGCAAGTCATTACAGTCAACTGTTACCCACCATGCCCAAATCCTGAAATTGCACTAGGGTTGCCTCCTCATTCAGACTATAGCTGCTTAACCATTGTCCTTCAGAGCTGTCAGGGGCTCGAAATCATGCACGCTGAGGAAGGAGCCTGGAAACAAGTCCCCCAACTTCATGGTGCCCTACAAGTCCATGTGGGTGACCATTTTGAGGTGCTAAGCAATGGGTTGTACAAGAGCGTTGTGCACAGGGCCACATTGAACAGTGAGTGGACAAGAATCTCTATTGCAAGTCTGCATAGTTTGGGATTGGATGAGAAGATGGGGACTGCCAAAGAGCTTGTGGATGAGGAGCATCCTGGGAGGTACAAAGAAAGCAGCTTCAAAGATTTTCTGAATTTTCTCTCCACCAATGATCTAGCAGAGGGGAAGAGCTGAATCAACACACTCAAAATATAGAAAAATAACAATTTCAAGCCTTAAGCTAGCTCTATAGTGAGTGCTCTTTTTTGTCTGTTGATGTTATTTATTTTCTCAGTTTTTGGAAAAGACTACTTCTTAGTTTTTTTTTTTTGGGACCAAATTAAGAGTCTCTAATTATCTCGGAGAAGGGTAGCAGACTGAAAGGCAAAGTTAGCTTAATAGTGCCACTATTTGCTGGCTTAGAATTTGGCTTTGATATCATGTTGTTTAATTTTCTTTCTTTGCATCATGTGTATTAGCCCGAAAGGCGTGTTTAGGGGTTTTTTGGAGGTGTTTGAGCCTCAACTTTTTGTACGTCTTTTTAAACAGTATTGCACCTTATTAACCTTTTTTTTGGGGTTAGGCTCGTTAATCGTTACGGTTAATCAGCTTAGATTAAGATTAGTTATATAAAGTATATAACATA
The DNA here is from genome assembly GCF_965620075.1 of Prunus avium. Lineage (NCBI taxonomy): Eukaryota > Viridiplantae > Streptophyta > Magnoliopsida > Rosales > Rosaceae > Prunus > Prunus avium. The sequence goes on from NC_142285.1 coordinate 41,401,383, forward strand.
ATCGGTAATTACTGCAAAATTTGACATACTTAACTGATCCTACATCTAAATTGGATATTATAAAGAGGAGCTGAAATTGACTTGAGGGAGCATATATCCAAAGAAAGAGCATTTTAGTTTTAATTACATTGGTTACTGCTACAAGGTCCAGGTTACCACCAAATCTATGTGGAATGGATGTGCATTTTTAATTAATAGAAAGGACATGAGAATATTTATTGCAGAGTCAACATAATGATCCAAAAAACTAGTTCTGATCCAAAATCTTAGCCGTACTCCTTGACCTCGGTATTTCTTTTGCTTTCTCTCTCTCTCTCTCTCTCTCACTTCACACTTTATACTCCAATCAACATCTAACGAACACACATACACAACCTTTCAAACCCCCTTGCTCAATATTGTATGCTTCCTTCACTCATTTCTGATCATCATTCTCATTACCGATATACATCAATTTAAGTCTTATTTGTCACGTACTAGCTATAAATAATAAAATAATTTAATTTAATACACACTAATATTCCAAGAAAATTAGGAGATGCATAGATCGGCAAGCTGGAGCCGGGCGGATGAGTACTTCATGCACCCAAACTCCTCCCCGTCAGCTGGGAAGGGGCCGTCGGGGCTACGGGTGTCAGTGTCGTTCGATCAAGGCGGTGATCAGCTGCCGGTGTACGATCCCATAGCGGAGTTGGCCAAGAAGGAAAGGTCTCGTGTTAAGTTTGCTGAGAATGCCGTGCATGTCATCCCCATTGTGCTTCTTCTATGTGCCTTTGTTCTTTGGTTCTTCTCAAATCCAGGTAATTAATCATAAAAAATAAAATCATTTGTACTATTTTAGACCACGATGTAGTATGAGATGATACAGATTGTTTATAAATTTGCATTAATATATTTTATTTTTCTTATATATATATTTTGTTGGTGTATATGTAATGCGCAGAGATAGACGTGCGGATTAAAACGGATCCAATAGCAGCAAGAATTGAAGGACTGACGTTAGAGGGGGAGATTGAGAGTGATAGTGACGGGACTCAAACAGGCGGTCTGCCCATTCTGGACTCGGGACTGGACTTGGATCAAACAACAACGACAATATCAACAACAACAAAGCAAATCAAACATAAATTAAAGTGAATTAGATTTAGATGATCATCGATGCATGTGTGGTGGCTTACATTTCTGTGGACGTTGGGAGAATTCAAATTAATAAATTAGGAAAGAAAAAAAAAACCTTGTGGTTTATATATTTTCCTCCTATATGTATTGTTCTCCTCAAGTGCTAATACTGCTCTCATTGTACTGGTGTTTTGGTATAATGTACATTATTTGGATGTATTTTGGAGCATTTTTTGGTTCACTCTTAAATTAACCTGCCATGTGCTATTTTTTTAAATACAAGTGATAGTCTAAATTGATCTAATCTACGAAGAAAGGGGATTCGAAATTATTTGCAAGGGGGTGGGCTCACTGCCTTAACCATTGTGTATATAAGGTGATCCTCGCCATGTTAGCAATTCCTTAAACCAACACCTCCTGGTCTTGAAGAATATTGTTTGTATAATTTTGCATTGGATTATAACAAGTCTTTTCCCCTTTTTATTTTTTTGGTCAAAGTTAGGAAGAGAGAGGGAGGAAACTCACACACACACACACGCTTGGAAGCACACTAAATGCCTGAGCCAATCCAACTAACACCCCCAATAGACCGAGCAATAGGTTTATGCAATGAAAAATAATTAATCATATCCCGCATGCTACATAATATAGTAATAATATCTAAACATCTTTACAAATAAGAAGAGTAAAAATTCAGAGAAGTATGGCAAGCGGGAAAGTACTCCACTCATTTTATTCACCAACAACATAACACATTAATTTAGATAGTAAAATTGTTCCCATTTTCTTAAGTTTCAAACAAACAATCACCAATTGTTCGGTTCAGCAAAACTTTATAACTTAAACTTCGGCAGTCATTTCTTATGTTCTTCTTGCAGTTTTTTTTTCTATAAAAATTTTTAATCCCAACACCATTAATTACTTTTAAGGGTATGGTCGCTATTTCAAAACTTAAGATTTAAGACTTAGCTCTTAGTTTTTTATTTTCATCACACAAAATAATATGCCTAATCACTGATTGTAAATAATCGCGTGATATAGAAGCATCTGCTCCAAAAAAAAAAAAAAAAAAAAACATTAGCATCATAAACTCAATAGGGTTCATATTCAAATACACCCGATTACATCCAAAGTGTTTTTGGTCATATCGCGAATACATTTGGGCTTCATGCTGATTGACAATATTACACTTAACGGGCCGAATAGAGGACCATGGCCCATGCCCAGCTGCAGGCCCAAATGTAAAACGGTAAAAGCGTTATTTGGCTCCAAATTTTTTCGTGTTTTTCATTAGAAACGTTTCACCTTTATATAATCCGAACTTTTCGGTTTCATCATCGCTTCGTCATACCAGTTGTTTTTTCCAGTTCTCCTTTTTGTTCTCTCTCTATCTCTCTCCTCTTCTCTTCCATTTGCCTTCTCTAAAGCTTTCCCTCCAGAGAATCTAAGCTGGTCTAGATTGTGTTCTGGCTGGACCGGTCCAATCCCGGTCGAGTTCTTCGTAGATCAACCACTTGCAGTCACAGTCATGAATCCTGAATAGTAAGCCTCCGATCTCTTTTCCCTTTTCCCTTGTTTCCATTAACTTTTGCCCCTCTTTGCATCTGAATATATTTATGCCATGAAAAAAATCAAAAATAAAAGTGGGTATTTTTCCTGCTGTTTTCCTTTGGATTCACCTAAAGCAGTTCTTTTTTGTCCTTACAACAATTATTCTTTAGATCCGTGATGATTTAGGGCTAAATTGTAATGGGTGTGTGGTCAATTTGTGTTTCCTTCTAAAAAAAAATTATCAATTTTGTTGAAATTCTGTTTGTTGACATAAGAAACTGAAGAAATTGAAACCCAATAGGATAGATTTCCAGTTACTTTCATTTCCTTGTGCCTTATACTTTAATTGTGATAACTGAAACCGAAAGCAGCGTAATTGATTTATTTTGATATCATAAATTTTAGCTTGGATCGTGTTCTTGAGGTTAATGGGTCAACTAAACTTTGGTTTGAGATCTTGATGTTCAGTTAGTTCTTGGGCTTAGTCAATGCAATTTGTTAAATGTAATTTAATTTTTGGCTCAACCAAATAACTTAAGTTTTAGTTTGCTACTAAACCTGTTGAATTCAGATTTAAAGTATTGCAAATGAATGATTATGTTCAAATGTTCTCTTCTGCAGTGATTACTTGTTTAAACTTTTACTGATTGGAGACTCTGGGGTTGGCAAATCATGTCTTCTTCTGAGGTTTGCTGTAAGTTGTTGATACTTTGACCCCTTAGTCCTTTATTCTCCTTTATTCGTATATGGAAATTGTAGTGCGTGTTAAAGTTTGTATTGGATTTTTTTGTCCGATTCGTTGTGTCCATTACTTGCCTCTCCCGTTATAGTTAACTGATTAGTCTTTACTGTTCTGATAATTCCTTACTGTGCTCATGCGTTTGTTTCTTGCCGAAAAGGAAATACAATGTTTTGCTTTATACTAAAGTTAGATATTTGGGGAATCTAGAAGTTATTTTGCTCTTCGATGTTTATGGGTAATTCAAAAATGGGAAATTCATTGATGTAAATGATAAGAAAGGAAGGCTTCAAGGAACCAAGTGAAAATAAATAGAAGTTTTTAGAAGAGAAACTTGTAATTTCTATCCTTTATTGTCAAAAATGCTGATTCCTTATCTAAACAATTAAAAAAATTGAGTATTGATTTACTTCAAATCGACGAATGCAATTAAATAACATATGCATGATTCGTTTTTGTCGTGTAATACCTATTATCTGATGTGTCATCCTAGGCAGGTGTTCATGTTGTCTCCCATGGAAATATTATTTATATTGATTACTCGTACAATTCCTCAGGGCTGACTATTTTATCTCTGTATGATACAGGATGATTCATATCTGGACAGCTATATTAGCACAATCGGAGTTGATTTTGTAAGCTCTATTTTCTGGGTCAAAGTGGTGTTATAGAAAATACGACTCCTAATTAATTTTCTTGTTCTTTTATCTGTAGAAAATTCGCACAGTCGAGCAGGATGGGAAGACCATTAAACTTCAAATTGTGACTCTCTCTCTCTCTCTCTCTCTCTCTCTCTCTCTCTCTCTCTCTCTCTCTCTCTCTCTCACATGGTAGTGCGTGGGCATTAAAGCCATTCAATAGTTGAGGAATACCTATTGCTTACGTACCTGAACTGTTGATGCCAAAGTGTTGTTGGTTCATTTTTTCCTTTCCCTTTTTTCTTCTTCTTCATGTGCTTATTCGCAACTGTCTGATGTAACACATTCAACTACTTTAGTAGAATTTCTTATTTCGTGAGGTTTTTTTGCGGCGTGTTTGCATTTAGTTGATTGACCTTGCTTATGAAGAAAGCTGTACTGTGTCAATGGAACACGTAGGGTCTTATCATTAGGCTTAAATTTAGTTCTAGTGCATGTTTGCAATATTCTTGTAGCACATATGAATTGTTATTTAGTCAATGAGCTATAAGACTTATCTGTCATATTTTCCTTTTTCCTTTTTCCTCCGGGAAATGTAGTGGGACACTGCTGGACAAGAACGTTTTAGGACAATTACTAGTAGCTACTACCGTGGGGCACATGGAATTATAGTAAGTTTTTCCTTTTTGTTTCATTATTGTGGTCATAGTTTTTCCTTGAAGTCTTGTAATGTGGATTCTATTTATTAATGTTGGTGCATGTGGCAGATAGTTTATGATGTGACAGACCAAGAGAGCTTCAACAATGTTAAGCAGTGGTTAAATGAAATTGATCGTTATGCTAGTGAGAATGTAAACAAGCTTCTTGTTGGTAACAAGGCTGACCTCACTGCTAACAAAGTTGTGTCTTATGAAACAGCTAAGGTGAAAAGAACCTTCCCTTAGTTCCTGCTACCATATTTTTTTGTCTATTGAAGTATTCAATATTTAGATAATGACTCTTCCCTATCGTCATTGGTTTGTTAAAAGGCGTTTGCGGATGAGATTGGGATCCCTTTCATGGAGACTAGTGCAAAAAATGCTACTAATGTTGAGCAAGCTTTCATGGCAATGGCTGCTGAAATAAAGAATAGGTACTTTTGTATATGTCGTGTGTTTTCTTTTCCCTTGTAATGTAATAAGAGAAAAGGTTAAACAAGGGACAGGATTCTTTTGAAAAATAGTCATGCGTCGGTTTGCTGCGTCTTTGAGTTGAAGTAAATTCTGATACTATTCTTCTAAAAAAGAAAGGGTGCATTTTTGTTCTAAAGCTCTCCAGCTGTGCTAGTTTATAATTTGGCCTCTTCAGTAGTTCACTCATTTCTTTCATGACCCAATGCAGGATGGCAAGTCAACCAATGAACAATGCAAGGCCACCGACAGTGCAGATCCGAGGACAACCTGTCAACCAGAAATCTGGCTGCTGCTCCTCTTAGTCGATTCTATTGCTCGTCTTCTGTGGCATGAGTGCATGCGCATAGGAGAAGGCTTCACTTCATTCTTGTCTAAGCTGTAGGGGACCATTCGTGCCTTGTGAAACCATATATAATAACTTTGCTCGTCAGTATGTTTTATAAAGTCACAAACAAAACAAATTCCATTCTTTTTAGTCTCTTAACTGGTATGTACAAATGATGTCTGCTACTCAGCTACATTTTTTATTTCTCTGTTTTCTTCTGTTTAAAGTGACTTGCTAAATTGTTTCATGTGGATGCTTAAAGGAAATTTGTACGTTTCAAATGTTATAATATGGCAAGTAGCCAATTTGTTATAGAATCTTGAAATAGTGACTGCTGCAGATGCTATTTGTCTTCAATGTCTCTACAGCTAAACAAATTAGCTCTTTAACCATGCGTTCCTCGGATTAAATTACTAGATCGAAGCATAGACCAGTCCATAGGACAATTTTGTCCCCTCTATTTCATAAAGTCACTTCCGCTCTACCTCTCTCTTTAAGCTGGATTTTTCTTTCAAATTACCAATTTATCATAAATAAATTTGTTTCGTTAACGAACTTTTAATTTAGTGGTATTTCTCAGTTCAAATTCGAATTGACACACCATAATTTGGTAAAGCTACTATTCCATTGAGTTAACCTTGGTAGAATGAAACTCGATTCTGCTTTTGAACACACCCAAAAAGAAAACCTTGGTAGAAAGTGCTTTCGTAAATGTGAGTTAAAGAAGGAAAAGTTGAGGAAAAAAAAGTTGAATTGTATAGCATTGTCCCAAAACATGATACAGAACAATTCAGCAGGATACACACAAGCCAGCCCAGCCATGCTTGTTATGTAATGCATCAATCAAGCTATCTATCTCATTTTACCATCAACTGTGGGACACTTGGAAAACTTCTTCCGCATTATACAATTGTACACCTCTTCCATGAAAATGAACCAACGTAATTGATTATTCTCGTGATACTTCTACCTCTCAGCTTGAAAAATCAAAATTGCAAAAAGAATCTGGCTGTAACATATATCATTTTCTATGTCACTCTGATGGCACCAGAAGTAGGGGAAGACAAATTGGCTCCTTGAGAAGGTTGAGGCTGCCCAATTTTAAGCTCTAGAGCATCTTTTTCAGCAGGTGAGCTCATACCGATACGGCCCGTCATAGATGGGCTGCTTGGAAGAGACCTTGGTGACGGAATTCCAGAAGGGTGAGAAATAACAGGTGCACAAGTAGCAAAGTTACCATGTGTTTTGATCATATAGTGGAAGCTTGGTCTGGCAAAGTGCATCATTGGGGCGTATGGGACATTTTCAGGAATTCCCATCTGTTCAAACATTAGCAAAATCATCATCATAAACAATTCTGGCACAACAACTTCAAATGAAAGCAAACAACAACATAGCCATAAGAAACAGCAACTAAAATCACATAACTTTTCTTTACAATTTATAGTTCCCTTCAAAATGGGAAAAAGAATGTTAATGAATTACCATATATGGGAAGACAGGGTAATTTGGAACATTGCAAGGTGGAGACACTGGAGCAGCTGGGGGGCTATCCAAGCATAGATGTGGAAATCGGTTTAGAATCTGAGACGGAACGCTTGCCTGTAAGATTATTAAAAGTCATTAATGTAAATGATGTTTATAAGTTAATGTTCTTAAGGTTGATGATATATAAGCTGGTGGATTTACCTGTGGTGGTGAGCTATTAGCTGTATTAATCTTCTGTGGCAGAACTTTACAGCTGCTACCCTGCACCACAAGCAGCCATTACAAATAGGTTCTAGCCTCATCTTGAAATGAGCTTTGATGACACAATTGATGGGCTTACCTCTGATGAAGTTTCTGTAGCTGTTCTTGTTGGTGAAATTGGAGAATCTTGAAGACCCTGATCCTGCAGGTCCATCCAGTATAAGTCATTTATATTAACTAATTAAGATGTTTAGAACTTGAAACCAAAATGAAAATGCATAGAGGATTGATCTGTGAGAAAGAGAGGGGGAGAGAGAATTACAGAGAGTTCTTTAAATTGCATGTCAAAGAGGCTTGATCTGCGTTTTCTCTTATCATATGTAGCCTGCCTGAGGAAATATTTTTGTGCATGACTAGCAACCTGAGTTGGGGTTCTGGTGGTGACAAAATTTCTTGCTATTCCTCTCCAATCTCCTTTCCCAAGCTTCTTCAAACCAGCTAGAAACACCCGGTGCTCTTCCTCTGTCCACGGCCTCCCTGAGGACATATATTTATTCAAATTCAGCCAAAACCAAACCTGAAGAAGAATCTATATGCAAAGCTCTTATATAATTTGTAGCCATCAATGTTAATTAAGAAGTTCATTAGCACCCATTAGCAAGGCTCATTAATGATTCTACTTCATTATGGATTGGTTTAAAATTTCACTTAGTTATCATAAGCTCTGAAAACCAATTTGAAGAGCATCATTATATCATCTGCTGCAGTATTAATTTAATTAACAACTGCAAGATTTTACAAAGTACTTTTATTTTGAACAGAAGTTTTGAAAAAACCTAATAATTTCGAACAAGAGTCGCAGAAGAAACTACTAGAAAAACAAAGCTTATACAAAGAAACAAACATCGAATGAAACATGCATTCTCCAACACATGACACAATTCATAAAACAGCAACAAGAAGAAAGCCTAGACGCATAAATTAATCACTTAACAAATTGGTTATTAAATATTTATTGTATGTACCTTTTTTTCTCTCATGGGCGGCTTTGTGTCTCTTGTTGTGAATGAGGCCGTCGGAGAGATAGCCGGCATCGTGATCAATTGTGACAACGTTGTTGTTGTGGTCTGCATTGCCTGCCGCCTGCAGATTGCCCATGCTGTAACTCTTCTTCATCGAATCATCTTCTTTCTCCATAATGTTTACGCCGAAAAGCTTCAAGCAAACCCCTTTATTTTGTCCATGGCCAAGGCCATTGGTGTTGCACGTCCTAGAGTTATGCCCGTTGTGCCCGCAATGCGAACACTTTCTCATTGATTCTTTCACCATGTTTGGTAATATAACAACCCTTTTCGCTTTAATCTCTGATCAACACAAATCTTTTAAACGAAAACTATGAAGATGGAAGATGATGGGTTTTGCTTGATATATTGATTTGTGGATTAATTTGGTAGGGATAGAAGAAAGAAGAGAAGAATTAACCTTAATTTTTCTGTTTCGTGCTAAGGAAGGTGTTGGAGTATTTATGGGGCTTTTAGTTTCCTTTTCTATAATAAGTCTATAACAATCAAACACACGTACCCAAGTTTGTGTAACATTTTCTCCTTTTTTCCCTTCACCACTAAGCTCACTAAAAAAATATAAATCTTTTTACTAATTGGATTTTGGGAAAGTCATTGAAAGGTTGGGATTGGTTCAGTGGTGAGTCAACCGGATTGTAAGCCGTTGGATTAGAATTGAAATTCGTTTGATGCTTTTTTACTGCAATGGGTGACTTCCACGTGGCAGTAGTATGCAGTTCTGTGTGAAGCTGGTCTTACGCGATGATATAATGCGTCTCTCTGGAAAGTCGGTACGCGTCCCTGGTCCTAGCTACTAATTTTATCTTTTTACCCAAAAATAAAAAATAAAAAGTAAAAAAGAAGAGCACCTTTTTCCAGCTTTTTTGTTGATGCTGGTCAAAATCCAATTTTAGCTCTCTAATTTGGGAGATCAAAATATTCAAAACTTTAATCAGGACAGCTAATCTGGATTTTCAATTCAAGTCTCCCTGTGATTTTGTACAGGCAGGTAAAAGCTTACCTGGTTGCCTTGAGTCGTTGGGACTCAGAGATTCATCCAATTGGACGGCCAGGATTTGTTTATAGTTGATAGACTTCCTAGTTAGGCAAAATCAAATCACGTGAGAAATTTGGAAATAAGATTTGGTGTGGTAAATCACCAAGAAAAAAGGTGGTGTGGTCAAATTGAAACACAAGAATGTGCACACTCGATTATCTCTTTTAAGCTCAATAATTATGACTGAATTAATATAGATTTGTTTAGATAAATACTGGTGTCAATGTAGTTAACACATATTAGACTCCAGTTTATTGTTCTTTTCATTTTTAATTAGCATCTTAGCGATAAGCTTATTTAAGGCTGGCAATTTATTACTTGCATGCCAAGCAAATGACTTATAGGTAACGGTGCCTTGGAACAAACAAAATAGTGTTTGCTAGAAAATCAAACTACACTACAAACTCCTTTTCTCGAAGTTATCTTTCTAAAGTCAAAATCGAATTCTCGATAAGTTATTGAAACACATTGCATCTAAAAGTTATCTTTCTTATTTTGGCTGGTATCTAAAAGATATCGTACTAAGTACGAAATTGGAAATAGAATTTGAGTGTAGATCAAATAGGAAAAAATCTTCACAAGAAGATATCTTTCCTATCAAGTAACTTACTTTCCACAAGAGATTATTTAGGTCGATTTCTAAACTTGATGGAAGAATGATTGATTGAGAAAGCCATTTACATCACAATTATCCAAGCTTCACTTAATTGCACATTCAATAAGAGATTAGTTTCAGATTTTCAGGTTTTTAATAAGGAATCAAGATTAGAATGAAGAAAATTAGATTGTACAATAAAACCATAATTCTTTTGTTTGTTTTTTTTTTTGGGAAATATTTTTGCTCACCACCGTTCTTAATACTTAAAACGTGTCCGTAGGCATAATCCTGATTAACCTTTTACTCTGATTTATGTAACTATTGTTATATTTATGGACAAGTGTCAAATGTTGAGATGGGTGGTGAGCATATGCCTTGGGTTAAAGTGGTGAACGAAAATGTTCCCTTTTTTGGGGGGGAGCGAGTCCAGTGAGCTCCAGAAGTTGGCCCTATATATTTTGTGAAATTACATGAAATTATTTTTTCTATCTGAAAAATAAATAACAACTTTTGTAGGGGCCTGAAATAGCAAAATTACGAGTGAGGTCAATAGAAGTTAGTTTGGTGGTTACGTCGTTTTATCAACAAACAATGAAAGAAATGCATGCTTGACGTAGGCAAAGACAAAAGAGAGAGAAGTCAGCACCACATGCAGAAGCTAAAAAACTTTGTCATTATATATACGTTCCTTTACTTTACTTATCAATTCACCACGTGTTAATATGCATGCGCTTCAATTTTTACTCTGCTGGCTCTTCTGCTTGATCATTCGATGCTCTTCGACGCAGAGAAAAACTGTGTCGTTTTCTTCTCTATGAACGTGGTTCTTGAGGTATAAAAGGGTCCCACTCATCTTCTTGACGTGTACAGGGTCCCACTCCAGCCCTAAAAATAAGGGGTAGGCTCCACCTCTCAACTTCTAGATGTAATCAGAAGTTTAGGAGTCTTTCCTTCCTAAGATGGTATATTAGCTAGTCACGCTTAAGTCTCGAGTTTTATGCGTAGAAATCGAGACTCAATCTTTTTTAATGCTAATTCATATACAAGTTGTTTTCTTTCACTCATGCAACATTTGATTTGGTCCATCAAATGAAGATATCCACTATCATTAATTTCATGAAATGAACATGGAAGGAATAATGTTAATGTTTATGCATCAACAAATCACACACCCACAAGTCTTCATAAGCATAACAAGAGATTAATTACCAGACATAATCTATCTCTTGCTACCTTCCTAAATCTGTTCCATATTGTTACAGATAATTTCTAGGTCTTTCCAATTAAATGAACAGGTTGCACCGGTCTCCGTATTTTCTTCAAGACTGGACTGGTGGATTGACAAGCTAAGCTAGCTGGAGCGATTTCAGTGCAAATCGTCAAGATAAGTTAGTTTCGTTGATTTGTCTTGTAATTACCAGACCCCACCCCACCCCACTGCAAAGTGAAAAACGCCCGCAAAATTCAAGGACACCTCTCTCTCTCTCTCTCTCTCTCTCTCTCTCTCTCTCTCTCTCTGTGAAACAAACTCCCCGACTTAAGTCCACACCCTTCAACACATGCTCCACACAATGCATGTACATGTTTCATCGCCCTATAAGCCAGGGCCCTTATTACCTACACGTGTGGCTCGCCATGCAAATTACCCCATCGCAGCCGTTAATAATTGCCCGCGGTAACACCAAACTACTGCTCACTCCGTTTAAGTTAACGACACTGGTCCCCAGGGGCATAATTGGGAACTCGATTTTAATGTGACATGGTGGAAGCCTGCTCCTTTTGACCCACCAACTGTCTCGCTCTGGTTATCACAACCTTCCCCATGGCAAGCAACCCAGTCATGCAAACGCAACTTCTTCCGTCACACCCACTTATTTGATCAACACCACCCCCACTACACGTCCGTCACCGTTAGATTGACGGTGGTTAAACCCGGTTAAAAATTTAACACAAGCAGAGCTCTTGCCACCATAAATACCTCCTCTTCTCCTCACTCTCAACTCACTCCAATATCCATATCCTCTTCTGCTTCATGGATATGTAATGTCTTAAAGTTTTCAAGTTCTTTTGTGTCAGCAACAGAAACACAATGTGGAGAGCCGTGCATCAAGGTTACTATGAGCTGCCCGACCCGTACCTGAGCCAGTACCCGTACCAATACCAGTACCAGTACTATCCGGGTTACCTGATGGGTCCAGGCCAGTACAACGACCTGATCATGGACAATGCAATCTACGGGTCGGACGAGTTCCGGATGTACGCCTACAAGGTCAAGCGGTGCCCTCGCATGCGCAGCCACGACTGGACCGAGTGCCCCTACGCCCACCGTGGTGAAAAGGCACAGAGGCGCGACCCGCGCCAGTACTTGTACGCCGCAATCGCGTGCCCCGCGTACCGGAACGGGAGGTGCCACAAGGGGGACCTCTGCGACCTCTCGCACGGCGTGTTCGAGTACTGGCTCCACCCAGACAGGTACCGCACCCGCGCATGCAATGGGACACCGCATTGCATGCGCAGGGTGTGCTTCTTCGCGCACACCCCTGACGAGCTTCGCCCCGAGCCCGAATTTTACCCGCGCAAGTTCTATGTGCCGCATCCGTACGATCAGTACCCTCGCCGCCCGTACCGTCCTCATAACTGTGCGTACCGGGCAGTTCCGGTGGGGAGGGGGATGTACGGAGGCGGACATCGAGGTGGTAGGTCAGCGACCGTGGAGGAGTATGAGATGATACTGAAGAACAAGAAGATTATGGACGAGTCTTTTGAAAAGGTGGAGAGTTTCCTGAACAATCTGAGGTCCTTGACGCTGAGTGATGAGCCTTTCGAATTCGAAGACGAGATTGAGGCGATGGATAATTATGAGATGGTAGAGGCAGCACCATCGGTTTCGGAGCTGCCGGAGTTCGACTGGGTTACAGAGCTGTTGCAGTAAATAATTCTCTCATTAGAGAGAGAAGGACATTCTCATTATGGGGGTCGCTGTGTGAAGAAGATTAGTGTCTGTATGTATTTTCAGTTTGCCGTGTTTGAATTTCAGTGTATGTACGAGTCGTCGTCGTCGTTTGGTGGTCAACCAGTGTCGTGTGTTGTAGTAATATTGTGGGTTTGAAGCTATGTATGTGTAATGTAATGAAATAAATAACATGTAAATCATGTTCAGCTGAATCCCTTGTAAATGTGGACTTTAGTCCCTCTTTATGTAAAGAAGGGTCAGCTCAATCAATAAGTTAACAATAATGTTCTCCTTCTTTAATTTCCTCCACTTTCATTCATTCAAGCTCATTTAAACATGATTTTTTTATTAGAAAAGTTGATAGAGGTCCAAAAATCCAACCAATAGTTGGGTCTAGTCCTCGAATTATTGTTTGTTGATACAAGTCCTTTGACTAGTTTGCCATGTAGATTACATTCCATTTTTGACATGCTGACTCAATCTTTTGTATTTAACTGATTTGTATTTAAATTTTTTGTTCCTATTATATCCCTATTGTCTAAAACGGGTAAGATGAGGATTTATAAGCCATTAATGATTAGATTTCATCATGTAATTAAAGGAATAATTACATTTTGAATGTAAATGTCGGACCTATTGTACTCGTTTATTTCTTCATGAACTATTAATATTATTCTTAAATTTGATAATCCTATTCTTCAGGTACAATACCCTACTAACCATTGAACTTGATACACCTATCTAATAGGTATAGAACATATTTGATGCACCTCAGTACTAGGTAAAACACATATTGGATGTTCCTCAGTACTAGGTAAAACACATATTGGATGCACCTCAATGCCAGGTAAAACACATATGTTTAAAAAAGAAGAAGTTATACCTCCATACTAGGTATATTAAAAAATTAACATTATGACAAAAAAATTCCATAAAGAATTTTGAAAAACTCAATATATAAATTTATAGCTAAAAGGTAGGTATATGCTACCAATTTAATAAAGCTACGAATATAGAATTCTAAAAAATATCATATATGTATATAGCTGAAATTTGAATTAAATAGGTTTTTAATCTGTGAGCCATGAAATCATCATTTAAATTGAATGTCATAAGCTTGATTGTAGGAGAAAACTGATATTTAAAAGTGGTATTTGCATGTACTTGCCATTTTCAACCAATGTCATATATTGTAAATGTCTCGAATATGGTGGCTACAAGGTTTGCTTACCTGGCCATACAATTGATTGGGAGGACCGCAATTGAAGAGAGTCCAATTAGTGTCCTGCATCCGTTGTATGTAAATGAAAATGGACCCATATCTAAGAAGCCCTTTTTTTTATTTTATATACAAGGAATCAAACAAGATCTTGGGTGCAAGAGTGAATGTCACTTAATAAATCCCTTACCAACACGAAATAAATAAGAATTTTGTTTTCTTTTTATAGTAAATTGAGCTTAGACCCCTAAAATTCATTTTAAATCACCTACAACCCTTTCCTTTAGTTTTCTATTTAAATACCCAATTTTTTCAAATAATACCCGATGACTAGGATCCAACTAAGCAAGTTACCTAATATAACTTAAAATCTGATTTATTGTATTTTTTGGATTCCAAAACTACCCATATTTATAAGTTAATGTGTTATGGGGGGTGTAACTAGTGACACCTGTCGAATTTGGAAATATCTCCAAATAGTTGTAATGGATGTAGGAACTAATTTAGAAACTTATTTGAAATTAAATATTAAATTCCACATTAAAGTATTAGTAATCTATTTTACGACTAGTAATCTATTTTTGAATTAATGGTGTTTTCCTTCTATGAATTACGACTAGTAATCTATTTAAAGTATTAATAATTTAAATTCAATATTAAATTTAGGAATTAATGTTGTTTTCTTTTTATGAATTATACGATCAGAATTCTTTTTTATTATAGTTTTATGAATAATAGTGTACATTCTAATTATGTTGAAAAATAATTTGATAATCTATTTATTGTTTTGTTTTTATAACATTTTTTTTAATGACCCTATTTTTTTTCTTTTCAAAAGTGACGATTTTACGAGTAAATGAGAGAGAGAGAGGTGATCTTTTTATTTTTTGTTTTATGAAAACCATATTTTTTAAATGAGCCTATTTTTTCTCTCAAAATAATGTACCTAGTAAAATAATTTACCTAGTATAATGAACTTTTTTTTTTCTCTAATAATGTACCTATTTTTTTTTCTAAATAATGTACCTATTTTTTCTCTCAAAATAATGTACCTATTTTTTTTTCTCAAATAATTTACCTAGCATAATGAACCTATTTTTTTCTCTAAATAATGTACCTTTTTTTTCTCTAATAATGTATACCTAGTAAAACAATTTACCTAGTATAATGAACTTATTTTTTTCTTCTAAATAATGTACCTATTTTTAATTTATAAAAAATGTGCATAAATTTTAATTATACAATGTACCTATTTTCTATAAATTATTGTGTACCTATTTTTAATTTATGAAAAATGTACGGAAATTTCAATTACAAAGTAATTGACCACTTTTTGATTTTTTTTGGTAAATAATATATATATATATATATATATATATATATATATTTTTATATGTATATATTTATATTTATATTTTTTATATGTACATTATTGCATATATAATTTACATATTTTTTTTATTTGCAATTTTAAGGGGCCATATGTTAGAGGGAATGGCAACCAAAAGAAATGGGGTGATTGATATGCTATTAATAGGGAGTTTTAATTACAATTATGACAGTTAATGAAATGTGTGGAATAAATTATAAATAAAATATGAAGTCTGATGGCAAGGATATAAAAACATAGGAATAGTACGACCTCTTATATCCTACTGGTCATTTAAGTTTGAAATTGGGTTTTATACATAGATTTATAGAATGATGAGTATATGTCTAGGAAATAGTAAATGTAGGGACCTATATTGGACAAGCCCTTCTTTTTAAGTGGAGTGACCAAATTATGGTTAAAATGTTCTTGTTAATTTTTTGAACAAACAAGCGATAGTATTTTATTGTATTAATTGAAAACGTATATAGAGAGTCATCTCGAATAGTAATACGATGAATATGAGTAAAGCGTCCCCATTGACCAAAGTCAACTCTAGAGCTGAAAGGATTTGAAGAGAATAAATCACAAAGAACTTGTCTAAAAACCACTATCTACCGTCTAAGTTGTCCTAGATCAAGTTAGTTACATCAAGGACAAAACATGGCCGCTAATCGGCATAACTTAGACGGTATGGCACCTTCGATGCCATCGCTGTCACTTCCAAGGACTCGTAACCATATTTAGAGGTTTTTTTTGTTACAAAACTAAACCCTCAAACTACTCTACCATACCGATTATAACATATAACATCCGATATTACGGCCGAAATTATAACATCTGAAATTACATCCGATTCTATGACAAAGAACACAATGCAAATCTTAAAATACTGGTGCTTCACGGAGCTCGCTTCTCCAAAATTTCAATTGCTTCGTATACCTTGATATTGTCCCACTTAGTTGAACCAGCATCAACAAGTTGAGCGTATTTCCTAAACATCTCAAAGCCGATCTCAATCCCGCCATTGTAAATGTTGTATTTGGTCACTGATTTTCCTTCACGAAATATGTTGTTACTAGCCTTGGTGGGAGGCTTCATGACATCATGGGCTCGAGTCACTCGTTGGCGGACATAATTCGAAGAATCATCATCATCATCATCACCCACCCTCTTGTTCTTAGGCGTGGAGGAGCCTCTTAAGCTACCAACCATTGAATGTGACATATTGTTTGAGTTTTCTTTTTCCTCTTTCAGATTGTGTGCAAGACGCATGAGTGTAAGTATGAGCAATGTTATTAGTTAAAGATGTGAAATTTTTGGCGTTGAAATGTAATGTCTGTTATAGGAAGTAACTCAACTTAAATAATCCTTGGAATGTAGTTGGTACTTGGTAGTGGGGTTTCTTTTTCGGGGGAACGTCGAATTTTTTTGAACGAACGCACCCCCTTACGTTCAGTTGAACATACACCCCGTTTGTTTGAAAAAGTAAGTTCGTTGGGGACATTTTTTCGGGGATCGAGTAACTTTCCTTAACGAATGCACCCTTTGCGTTTAGTTGAACAAACACCCCATTTGTTTGAAACATTCAGTTGGTTGGGTCCATTTTAACTGCGAACGGGAAACGTTAATGAACGAACACACCTCTTGCGTTCGCTTGAACAAATATCCCGTTGTTCGAAAAAGTAAGTTGATTTGGGATATTTTTCGGGAAAACGGGTAAGTGACCAGTTTAATGTGATCTATAGAAACCCATAAAACTGCACAAAATCAAACATTTGCGTCCAAACGAATGAGAAGCAGAGAAGAAGAAGAAGAAGAAAAATAAGAGGAAGAAAGATCCAAAAATATCTTTAATTACAATATTATACGGGGGTGCTGCAGCAGCAGCAACTTTGGACTCTTTTAAAAATCAGGCCGAGTCTGCCAAGCTGAGGGAGAAATTTAGAGTGTTGGATAAGAAACTCAACGAGTATCGGTCTGAAGATACTGAGGAGGTTGGTTTTTGCACTTCTTCATTTTATTTCAATTTTAATTTTTTTTTTAACTATTTTTTTTTTGTGACAGATGAAGAGGCATAAGAAAGAGATAAACGAGGAGCTTACTGAGGTCAGGGACCAGATGCAAAAGATGAAGAGGGAGAAGGAAGAGATGAACGAGGAGCTTACTGAGGTTAGACCCCAGATGCAGAAGATGAAGAGAGAGAAGGAAGAGATGAACGAGGGGTTTACTGCTCTCAGGGACCAGATGCAGAAGATGGATGAGAAGAACAAAAATAGGCTTTAGGGTTTATTTTTTCAAACTGTTAATTAAGTAGCCACACCATTATCTGCACAGAACAGCGGATTCTTGTTTCTTTTTCAGATTTGCTTTTGATTTTTGGAACTTTGGATTGTAATGAAGTACACCACCGCTTTTGGATCTTTCTTCCTCTTCCTCTTCTTCTTCTTCTTCTTTCCTGCTTATCTGCAAATGTTTGTGTCCTTTTGGTGCCGTAGTCGTTCCTGAAGGTCTCAAGACCTCTTGCGTTCGTGTTAACAAACACCCTGCTTGTTTAAAAAAGAAAGTTGGTTGGGGACACTTTTTCGGGGAACGAGTAACTTTCCTTAACGATCGCACCTCTTGCGTTTAGTTGAACAAACACCCAATTTATTTGAAAAAATAAGTTGGTTGGGGACATTTTTTCGGCAAACGGGCAACTTTCCTTAACGAACTCACTCCTTACATTCCTATTAACAAACACCTTGTCTGTTTGAAAAATAAGGTTGGTTGGGACCATTTTTCCGGGGAACGGAAAACTTTACTGAACGAATACAACCCTTGCGTTCGCTCGAACAAATACCCCGTTTATTTGAAAAAGGAAGTTGGTTGTGGACATTTTTTAGGCGAAGGGGTAGCTTTTCTCAATGAACGCACCTCTTGCGTTCGTGTTAATAAACACCCTGTTAGTTTGAAAAAGAAAGTTGGTTTGTGCCATTTTTTCGGGGAACGGGAAACTTTACTGAATGAACAAACCCCTTGCGTTCGCTCGAACAAATACCCCGTTTGTTTGAAAAAGAAAGTTGGTTGTGGACATTTTTTAGGC
The DNA here is from genome assembly GCF_965620075.1 of Prunus avium. Classification (NCBI taxonomy): domain Eukaryota; kingdom Viridiplantae; phylum Streptophyta; class Magnoliopsida; order Rosales; family Rosaceae; genus Prunus; species Prunus avium. Next base: position 41,419,958 of record NC_142285.1, read on the forward strand.
GAAGGGGCAGCTTTCCTCAATAAACGCACCTCTTACGTTCGTGTTAATAAACACCCTGTTAGTTTGAAAAAGAAAGTTGGTTTGGGCCATTTTTCCTGGGAATGAGAAACTTTACTGAACGAACACACCCCTTTCGTTCGTTTGAACAAACACCCCGTTTGTTTGAAAAAATAAGTTGATTGGGGACATTTTTTCGGCAAACGGGCAATTTCCCTCAACGAACTCACCACTTGCATTCGTGTTAACAAACACCTTGTTTGTTTGAAGAAAAAAAAAGGTTGGTTGAAGCCTTTTTTCCGGGGAACGTGTAACTTTACTGAACGAACACACCTCTTGCGTTCGCTTGAACAAATACCTCATTTCTTTGAAAAAGTAAGTTGGTTTGGGCTATTTTTTCGAGAAACGGGCAACTTTCATCAACAGACGAACTCCTTGCGTTCGTGTGAACAAACATTTCGTTTGTTTGAAAAAGTAGTTGATTTGCTCCTTTTTTCGGGTGAACGTCGAATGTTTATGAACTAAAGCACCCCAGCATGTGCCAAGGAGCTAGTATATATATATTGTAGAGTACAACCCTAATTTCTACTCTTACCAAATAATCTCCATTAATTTCAAGAATTCTCTTCATCTTTCGACTGCAAGTAAGCTATTTTATTTTTCTCTCTAATTCTTTGCAACTGTAATTTGAAGTTCTGTATATTTTTTTTTTTTCAATATATTAGTTATCTTATTCATTTATGTGATATAGTAGAAATTTGACGTAAATGTATCATACTTGTATCTTAGAAATAATAATGGTGTTGTTTTATAGCTATGAATCAAAAAGATCCTGCGTGGAAGTATGCAAAAGAAATAGAGGGGAAAAAATACTTGAGATGCGCATTTTGTGATCAAAGATGCAATGGAGAAATTTCTAGACTTAAGCATCATTTGGGTCAACCATGTAAGAAAATTTCTAAGCATGTGAAAAAAGAGTGCCGCAACTTTGAAAAATTTTCAACTTGAAAAAAGAAAGAAAAATGAAATGCTTAGAAAGATTGGGGATGGTCCACGAGGAGGGGTTTAGAGTATGGAAACTTCATTGAATAAAGAATATGAAATACCTGGTACTAGGAGTGTTGCAGTTGATGAGGCTATTAGAGCACAACCTAAATGAAAAGGACCAATGGATAAATTTGTCACTTTAGAAGCTCGGCAAATTACATTAAATTCAGCATACAAACAAGAAGAAAAAAAGGAAGTTTGTTGAAAGATTGATCGTTTTTTCTTCTCCAGAGCACTCCCATTTAATATTGTAAATGACCAATTTTGGCTACCTATGGTGAAAGGGATTGCCACATATGGTGTAGGATTTAAGCCTCCATCAATGCATGAGCTGAAGACTTGGATATTTAAGGAAGAAGTTGGAAGCATCACGTAGGGAAATATTGTTAGACGGCGACACCGAAGCTACACTCGCCTACATGAAAGCAAAAGCGTCAGTGGATTTTGAATTTTTTTGTAAGTTCAGTGTAGATGAGGAGAATAGACTTGCTAACTTGTTTTGGAGAAACTCTATTTCACTTTTGGATTATGGTCCTCATATTCGACAGCACATACAAAACCAATATGTATGACAAGCCTCTAGTGTTATTTGTTTGTTCAAACAACTACCGGGCGAGTGTTGGTTGTGCCCTATTGCTTGACGAGACCTTTGGAACATAAAAGTAGTTATTGGAGACATTCATATCCTCCATGAAATGCAAGAAGCCTATATCAATACTGATAGATGGGGATGAGGCGATGCGCACAAAGCAATTGAGTATGTGTTGTCCATGTGTAATCATAGGTTGTGCTCATGACACGTGGCTAGGAATGCACAGAATAACTTAAAGGATGAAGAATTGGTACGATAATTTCAAGCATATCTTTGGGAACCAATTACTGTCAATGAGTTTGAAAATAAATGAGAGTTTTTGAAGGATAGAGTTATTACACATAAATAAAAGGATGACTGCAAATGATGTATGCAAAACGAGATGCATGGATGAAATCACGCCTTAGACCCAAATTTTCGGTGGTATGTGTACTACTCAATGCGTGGAGTATATGAACAAGTTTGTAAAAGATTACTTGAGGAAATGCGTTAAGTTGTTTGAATGCATACCACCGAAAACAGTCAAAGAAAGTGTTTACAACAACACTGAAAAGTCTTGAGCAACATGCTTCCCAAATTTACACACATAGGTATTTTTTATTGGTATGTAACGAGATCAATGCTTCGTCGGCACTCATTCTTGAAAACATAATTCATAATTTCGGAGGACGGTTGTATATTTTAGTGAAATACGATGAACCGCAAAATAATTGGAGTTGTGTGTACCTTGGCGAGAAGGATATTCGAATAGAGTGCAGTTGTCAGAAATATGAAAGCGAAGACATCCCATGTTTTATGTGATGAAGTGGGAGCATGTTATGAAAATTTCATCGTCACTCATAATGAAGTGATGTACAAAAACTGCCTGAATGGACATTGGATATGCATTTATGTCAGAAAATGATAGCAAGGAGGTTGTACAAACCGCGAGATACGAAAATTCCCACGTACTATTCGTTAAGCACTAGAATATGCTTCGCCAATGGTTTTGTGTAGCCTCCTTCGGTGATAGGAGTGTGCAGAGTGTGAATGCTTGGGAACCTCACAGCCACTCTGAGAGCCACCACTCACCTGCATACACAAATGCACACAAAACTCCTAACCCATATGAAAACAAAAATCACAAATGGAAAAAAGAAACAAGAATAGTGCGGTTCTGGGAGGGAGCTTAGAGTGGTCGATTTCATAGTAAGTGCCCACTTTAATGTAATCTATAGAAACCCATAAAACTGCACAAAATCAAACATTTGCATCCAAATGAATCAGAAGCAGGAAAGAAGAAGAAGAAGAGAAGGAAGAAAGATCCAAAAATATCTTTAATTACAATATTATAAGTCTGAGTTACAAAGTTTGAAAATATCATCCCTAAAAAGTAAAATAATGTTAAACCCTAAGCTATTTTTTGGTATTTTTCTTCTTCTGCTCCATCTTCGGCTTCTGCCTTTGCTGCAACAGCCCATTCATTTCTTCAATATTTTTCTTCATCTCTTGTTGGTTTGTTATGAGTTCCTTGTGGTTCTGTGACCAAAAACAGAGTCTCAACAAATATAACATATAAAATACAACAAAAATACAAAACAAACTCACCACTTGCATCTGATCATATCCTTGCACAGTCTCCTGTATTGCCTCCTCCAACTTCTTAACTTGCTCCTTCAGTACAGCGGCTTCCGATTGGTACTTAAATGCCTCCCACTCGGCTGTAGTAGCAGCAATAGGCCCCAACGTGGCCACCGTGTAGACCGCCTTGGAAGTGCCAGCGATAACATCGAAGGTGCCATAGCCGTTCCTGAAGGTTTAGTTTTGTAACAAAAAAAACCTCTCGTTAATTAGTATCTTTATACACACACAGTTGATGTAGCTAGTCCAACTGTATATATATATGCATGTAACGGTCGAGTTGACAGCTGCAGACATGGACGAAATATAATATCAAAACTTGTAACTCATGCATGCACTACACACCCAAAACCCCCTCACGTTTCTCATCTCATCCTCTGTATATAAATGCTCTATATATATGCTGACATTGACTGGGTCCATGGCCCCACCCCCGGTCCAACTAAACCAACTCCCCGACAACCTCTACCCGCTTCATCACCACTTCGCCACCGCCACCTTCCTTCTCTGCTACGTGCCCTCAACTTATCATATACTCCCAATTTTACCATTATATCCCCTCCCCTTCTTTTTTCATTTCATTCCAAAAATATATCCCCACTTCATCTTCAGCCATGCTGCCCTCTCTCCCGAGGTAACTTGTTATTCATCATCAATCTTTCTTCTTATAAGAATTACAATTGCTCTTAATCTATCGGTGCTTTTTGGTTGAATTTTCAGGTGGAAATTGAATAAAGTCAAGCATTGTTGTAACAACATTAATGACAGTGACGACCAGGACGACCCAATCTTCAATTCCAAAGAATGCTACGCTTGCACTCAGGTTGGAGTTCCAGTTTTCCACTCCACCCGCTGCGACCCGAACCACCAACCTCAACTCCTGTGGGAGCGCACCGCCGGGTCTTCCATGACCCTACTCCCCACCTCGACGGACCTCAAATGCCGCCCTCGCGCCATCGACCCACGTAGCAGCAGCGTCAAAAGGTGGAACCGCATCGTGCTCATGGCACGCGGCCTGTCCATCGCCGTTGATCCTCTTTTTTTTTACGTCCTGGCGCTGAGCCAGAGTGGGGCTCCCTGCTTTTACATGGACGTGGCGCTTGCCCTCGTCGTCACCGTCGTTCGCACGTGCTTGGACGCGTTGCACATGGCCCACATCTTGCTTCAGTTCAAGTTGGCTTACGTGTCGAGCGAGTCGATGGTGATTGGGTGCGGGAAACTCGTGTGGGACTCACGTGATATTTCTCTTCATTACATGCGGTCCCTCAGGGGCTTTTGGCTCGATGCCTTTGTAATTCTACCGATTCCTCAGGTGCCCCCCTTCATTTCATCTCATTTACTCCTTTTATTTTCCAGCCAGATTTCAATTCTCAATCACTTGAAAATTATGGGATTATGATAAATTCATTAAAATTTTGGTAATGATGGCATGAAATGGAACTAATACATGTGCTATTATTTGTATCATATTTTCATATCAGGTATATCAGTGAGATTCCTTGTATTATTAGATGTGCGGTAATTTTTTTTTGCCATTAGATATGTGGTAATTTCTTTTTAGCCATTACATATGTGGTAATTAAACCTACCATTACTCTACTTATTTGGTAGAGTACATCTTATGATAATTTTACTTAGCTAGTGTTATTCGCTAAAGTTCTCGATTCTTCAATACAGGTAGGTTCTTGTTGTTTATCGACAATTTTTATATGTTCCAAGTACAGTATGTGACTTTTACCATCCAATACGTAAAGGACATATGGAATTATTCTTGTATTGTTTTTTATGATATGTGACTGGCTGCATTGGAAATATTCCACATGTCCTACGTTTATTGGATGATACACTAGCCACGTGATGTACCCAGAACACCAAAAAATTTAGTCCAGTTATCTAAGTTTCAACGTTTGACTCTCAAATTTCATATGTATATTTGTTTTGCAGACCGTAATTTGGTTAATTGTGCCAAGGTTGCTTAGAGAGGAAAAGACTAGACTGATAATGACGACCCTCTTACTAACCTTCCTGTTTCAATTCATCCCCAAGCTCTACCACAGCGTTTACTTGGCCAAAAGATTCAAGAAGGTCACAGGCTACATATTTGCATACGGCAACATTTGGTGGCGTTTTAAGCTCAACGTCATTGCCTACTTAACCGCCTCTCACGTACGTAACCCTGCTCTAATCCTATATTATATATAATAATTCCAATCCTAATGAAGCTGTGTTGGTTTATTATATTCAGATTGCAGGAGGGTGTTGGCATGTGCTTGCAACACAGCGTGTAATGTCATGTCTCCAGCAACAGTGTGAAGCAAGTAGAAACTGTAACCTCTCTATCTACTGCTCAAAACAAGTTTTTTCAGCTGGAAAGCTCTCTGGTGGCAATGCATTCACAAAGATAACGACAATGTGCTTGGATGAAGATACTACATTTGGGTATGGAATTTATAAACCCCTACTCGTGGTCTATGCTGGCAACACACTCGCCGTTCGGATCCTTTACCCCATATATTGGGGTTTAATTAACCTCGGGTAATAACCTATCAATCTACTTAATAATCTCCTAATCATAAAGCATATTGTATTTGATACCTCTTGGCATAAATTCATTTGCAGCTCCTTTGCCAACAACCTTATCCCTACAAGTGACTGGCTTGAACTCATATTCTCTTGCTGTGTAACGCTTGTGGGCTTGGGTCTCTTCATTACATTGCTTGGAAATATCCAGGTCACCCAGAACAGAGATTTTCATAGTTAATTATAATAACTAATAACTTAATGCTGATTGTTGATGGTGTTGTGTTGTGTTGTATTATTGTGTAGATATTTCTGCATTCGGTGATGGAAAATAAGAAGAAAATGCAGTTGAAATATCGAGACATGGAATGTTGGATGAAGCGAAGACAGTTGCCATCTCATTTGAGGAAGAGAGTTCGCCATTTTCAACGTTGCAGTTGGGCAGCCATGCAAGGGCTAGATGAGCTTGAGTTGATCCAGCATTTCCCCGATGGCCTCCGCAGGGACATCAAGCGTTACCTTTGCCTAGATCTTGTCAAGCAGGTAACACCTTCCATGACCTTGATTTTGTGACAAATTTTATTCAACCTTTTGTATCTCTGCTCATCTAATCATTATTAGGTACCGTTATTTCATAAGTTAGAAGATGTTATTCTTGACAACATCTGTGATCTTGTACGGCCAATTATCTACTCCAAGGGTGAAAAGGTACGAAACTATAGCGTCATATGTATATTTGTTCGAGTGTTGCTACCTAAATACGTATATAGTTGTCTACTGCTGATGCATGAAATGACTATATAGTTGATTAGAGAAGGAGACCCCGTACAAAGAATGATGTTCATAGTTCGTGGACGCATAAAACGCAGTCAAGGCCTCAGCAAAGGGTTCCTAGCCACCAGTGTGCTTGAACCCGGCAGTTTCTTTGGTGACGAGCTTCTCTCGTGGTGCCTTCGCCGCCCATTTAGAGGTCGACTTCCTCCCTCTTCAGCAACATTTACTTGCATGGAATCAATTGAGGCATTTGGTTTGGATGCAAATTGTCTTCACTACATCATCGATCATTTTCGTTACAAATTTTCGAATGAAGGGCTCAGACGTACAGCGAGGTATTACTCGTCGAATTGGAGAACGTGGGGGGCTGTGATCATACAACTTGCTTGGCATCGTCATAGAATGAGGACTAAGGATGTGATAATGGTGCAAAGTGGGGACATTGAGAATCGGCTTCGGCTATATGCTGCTTTCTTTTTGTCGCTAAAGCCACATGACCATCTTGACTAGAACCTTTTTGGGTGTGTTAATCATATAATAAATGCACAACTTGCGCAATGTGTATAAACAATAAGAGAAAAAAAATCTCTTCTAATCGATTCACCAACACCAGGATGCCTAACCTTTACGGAAACTACTATGGGCTTCACCTCTTGACCAGGATATTGTACAATGAGAATGAGGTATTCCTCTAGCAGAATCTGTGTTTCTGACTTGTAACAACGGCATTTGCAACTTTCCTAAAACCTCTCAACGTCAAAAATCTGCGTTGAATCATCAGAAATTAAAGGCGCTAGAATCATCAGAATAAATAAATAAATCAAAAATATAAAAAATAAAAAATTCAGCCTAGGCGCTAGGCGGGTCTAGGCGGTTTTTGTTAAAAAAATTTATAGATTTTTTTTAACCCTCACGCTGTTGCCTCCTTCACCAAATTCAAGAAAATCAAGCTCTTTAATTACAGAATATTGTGCTTGATAAATCATGACAAGTTTAGACCAATATGCAAGAAGAGAGAAATTAACTGAAGAAACAGAGCTCACAAGTGTTCTTTTCTTCTTCTTCTTCTATTTCATTTTTTTACCTGTAAAAACAGAGAAATGGCTTCGAGGCGAAATGCATAGTAGAAATCTGGGTCTTTTGAGCAGCTTAAGGAATTTTGTGAGGGCAAGGCAGTTCATTAATTGAAATCCAAATTAAAGAAATCTCCCAAAACGACATTTTGCTAAAGCAATACGAATCTTAGTTCAAAAAAGAAAAAGAAAAAAGCTAGCATCCAGAACTTCGATCTCATTTCCAATGGAGCAGGGACAGAGTAGAAACTGTTATGCCTTCCTTTACACAAGAACACATTAATTGGTTTTTTTCTTTGACAAAACGATATTCTAAACTATTCTAATGTAAAGGATGAGATCAAATTTGAGAAAGGGACAGACACACTACATTGACTAACTGGCGTAATTGGTTAATTGATTATTAATAAGAAATTTTTTTGTCTGAAATTATTAATAGAAAATTAGTAATTAAAATAGGGAAGTATATAGATGATATATATAAAGGAATTCAGACCTCCTCCATGCCAGCATTAACCCCTTAAGTATAGTTTTACCAGAAATGGTAGACATAGAGGCTTCACTTCCAAATTGTCCATGATCATATATGTAACAACACCCTTCACATACCCTCCCTCGCTCAACGTCCCCGTTTCAACATTGCTACTAGGTGCTTGCGTCAGAGCAACATAATTTACTGGAGTGGAGATAGGACAATAATGTGTGCACTGTGAACAAGCAGTTCTTGGAGAGGAGCCTAACCACGGTGCTGACGGGCAAAGAGAGAAGGGTGAAAAGAAAATCCACAACCTCCTTGGTCGCTTCAGCAAACAGAACCTTGGGACCCTTTGTGTGGACAAGAAGCTTCAGTGTCACGCTAGTGCTCTTGGAGGGTGCCATTGATGCAAATATTGAAGACAAATAGGCATATGCATATTTCTAAGCCTTAGAAAGACCTAACAATTTATAGCTTTTCAAATTCATTGATATCGAAGCTGAAGAATCACATGAGAGATATACACGCAAGACATTTAGCTCTCTAAATAGATCAACAAGCCACTGATAAGAGAGTTAGAGAAATATGTAGGACATGAAACCTCCTTAACTTGAAGTGCATCAATCCCCTTCACATTGAACTTTTGAAGTACTGCAACACTTGATTCGGTGGTCATTGGCTTCACTTCCAAATAACACCACCCTTGACATAGCCTGCCTTAATATTGTTGGAGGTTGCTCCAGTAGGAGCAGATGGAGAAACATAAGACACCGGGGTGGAAATATTACATGCTCTCAGAAATACAGTTACCGCACCTCACACAAATGTAGAACAATTTAGAAAGATTCTAGTCATTGTTGGTCGGCAATGGCAATTGAAGGATATTGGCCCCAGAAATTGTTGTTTTGGGTTTGAGCAGGGTGTCCTTAAGATTGAGTGGCAAGTATGAGTTGACACTAAGGGTTTCGGCAATCTGGTAAAGGTTGCCTAAGCAACCAACCATACCATCAGTTGAGAGGAGCCTAGTAACAGTTGAAACATCATGCAAAGACAGAAAACTGAAAAGGAAATCAACAACTTCCTCGCTTTCTTCAGCAAACAGAACTTTGTGGCTTTTTGTGTCAATCAGAAGCTTCAAACTCACGCTAGCGCTGTTGGTGGTAGTCATTGAGGGGATATTAAGGACAGACCTTCACAAAAAAAGTATCCTAAATTCAAAATTTCAAAAATGGCAATGGTGAACGGATCAAGAGGGTCAGTCGACCACAAAGCAACTCTACATATACAAATCTGTCATTACCTATACATAGGGAATATAATCTACAGATGAGTGAATAAATATGTATTTATTTCCACTAGGCAGCCTAGGCGGCTCTAGGCGGCCCTAGGCGGTCCTAGGCGGCTCTAGGCAGCCTAGGCGGCCTAGGCGGCTCTAGGCGGCTCTGGGCGGCCGTTTTGCCGTTGAGGCGTGGACGAAGGGCTGTTGAAGCGCGCAGGATCCTCAGCTTGTTAGGAAGAAAGACGGAGAGAGAGAGAGAGATCGGGACGAAGAGGAAGGAGAAGGCAACGCTGGGAAGAAGAAGATATCTGACCTAATTTTTAATATAACTAACGGGTTGGGTTTTGTAAAATGGCCTTAAACATTGTATTAAAATGGGCCTATTTTTTTTGTGTCAATCAGAAGCTTCAAACTCACGCTAGCGCTGTTGGTGGTAGCCATTGAGGGGATATTAAGGACAGAGAAGAATGAGCATGTGCTTAAGCCTTAAACACCTGGGCGGATATTTTGAGTGAAATGTACGTTGGACAAGTTGTTACAGGACTATCAGAAATATGGCGCTTGCAATTACACAGAGGTAGAACCGTTTAGGCGCATTCGAGTCATTGTTGGCTGGCAATTGAAGGATGCTAGCGCCAGAAATTGTTGTCTTGGGTTTCAGCAGGGAGTCTTTGTTAAGATTGGGTTGCATGTATGTGTCACTGAGATTTTCGAGGCTCTCGTAAAGTTTGCCTAAGCAACCAACCATGCCTCCATTAGAGAGGAGGAGCCTAGTCACAGTTGCAAAATGCAAGGACAGAAGGGTGAAGAGAAAATCCACAACTTCCTTGCTTCAGCAAACAGAATTTTGTTGCTTTTTGTGTCAATCAGGAGCTTCAAACTCACAGTAGCGCTGTTGGTGGTAGCCATTCAGGAAATATTGAGGACAGAGAAGAAGGGCAGCATATGCATAAGCGTTTAAAAAAAGAAGGCTTAGAAAGAAGTCCTAAATTCAAACAAATTCAAAAATGGAATGGTGAATGGATCATGAAGTGGGAGGATCACCTCGGACCCTGCATCAGTCGACCACAAAGCCAACTCTACAGGTACAAATCTGTCATTACCTATATGTAGGGAATATAGTTTACAGATGAGTGAATAAATGTGTCTTTATTACTAATATAACATCAATTTCTTTTTGTCATCTCAAGGGTCGCCTTATAGTTGCTGCTGGTAAAGCAATATACATCTTGTGGGACTATAGTTCCTCTGCAGCGTGGACAAATAGCTTAGGGTTGTCTGAGACATACCAGCAACTGGTTGCATAACAGAACTTTTCAGCGGGCCTTTGGATCATCGGTGGTCAAAATCCGAAGGACATTAGCTCCAGCAGAAAGTGTCGTAGGTTTCAGCAAGTCCTCCTCCTTGTCAGTAGCAGGTTGTAGTATGTGTCACTGAGATTTTCAATGCTCTTGTAAAGTTTGACTAAGCTTCCACCCATGTCATCCTTGTTAGAGACGAGTTTAGTGGCAATGCCTAGAGGCAAAAGACAAGACTAAAAAGCAGATCCACAAAAGTGCTTTCCCCCTTCAGCAAACAGAACTTTGTGGCCTTTTTACATGTACTTAATTTTGGCGATTGCCATTGATGCTGTCAAGAAGACTGATCAATAATTTTGTTTGAAAAGCCTTAAGTGAACTGATCGTGAATACCGGTTGACGGATAATATCTTTACCCCACAACTAGGATTGTTGTTTTTATCTCATTAATTATCATCCTCTGTTTCAGGATTTATCTTCAATAATTACATGATTAATAGATCATTATAAGGCTGCTTTTGAAGATGAGAATTCCTTATTTCACAAATGATAATCCGTATAGAACAGAACAGCTAGCTGGGTTATAAGATTTATTTCATTCATATGACTGGGATTTAGATCTTGGACTGACTAAACATGGATCTTAATAGCTCAATTTAATTATAAATTGTACTGATCAAATCCATTCACGCATCCTAAACCAGACAAAACTGATTAATCACATATTCTCCCTGATTTTGATGAGAGTGCTCAATGGAATCAAATTGTTACAACCTACAACCATTTTCATTTATCATTAAGTTGGGAATGCTATTGAAATCTAAGCCCGCGTACATCGAGAGAGAGAGAGAGAGAGAGAGAGAGAGAGAGAGAGAGCATTAAGAATGGAACGTTTAATATAAATTGCTTGGCCTGAAAAGGCATTCAAGAATTGGTCCTTGTATTAGTGAATATACAAGAAAAATCTGATTATGAGTTACCAGGGTGTTACAGCACTCTACAACCAGTTGATTAGCAACAAACGAGGCAGTTAGAGACCAGCATCATCCTCCTCCTCCTGTACATAGCAAAATCCAAAACACATTATGTCAGGATTTGAAGAACACAGCAAACTGAAGACTCATCAGGGAAAATAAAGGTCAACAATCCTGATTGGAATTAATATGGATCCAGTGTTGCATTCCTAAAAGGACACAATTTAATGTGCAAACAACCAATTAAAAATACCCGCAAGTGCACGAATCTATCGAAGTATAGATTGTATAAGTACGGGGTCGATCCCACGAAGAACTTGTCGGTTGTCTATAAGTTCTAATTCGAGTACAAAAAGAACACTTAACTAACACACCACAATGCACAAATGAAAATTTGGAACTAAAAAGAAATATAAAAGAAACAAACAAAACAAAACAAAAAAAAGAATTGTGCTGTGAACAGTGACCAGCGACCGGTCGTTTGTTAAGAGCGACCGGTCGTTTTAGTACAGAGTCGAAACTTCAGAATTGTGTGCTGAGCGACCGGTCGTGAGACACTAGCGACCGGTCGTTCTTGGGCAGAGTCGTTTTCTCTGTTTTTCCAGTTTCGACCTCTATCCAGTGTTTTGCCTATAACTTTCCAACCGTACGTCCAAAATTCACTTTCTTTATACGGTTGAATTCAGAACAGAAAATGGAAGAACACAACGCGGACCAAAAGTCCAAAACAATTACGGAAACAAATAGAATTTAGTAACAAAGACACGTAACGTGTCAAACACGCAACTCACACACACATTGGGGGGGGGGGGTTTTGATTTGTTTGAAGTAACCTATTTCTATTGCATGAAAGCAAATGGACTTTGAAATTAAATGAGAATGGCGGAGATGAATTATCAAGATGTGAAATCAAAATGTAACAAACACTAGGGTTTCGGAATCCACCCTAAACAATTCTACCCAAGTTCATGAATACTCAAGTAATGAACTCTAAACGTGTTGATGAAGATGTTCGCAATCAAGACCATGGGTCGTGGCTCAAGACGCATTGATTCTCTCTAATATACGTAAAGTGCATGGTTCGTGCTACAATACTTGTGCCCTCCTCATAACCGAACCTAGGTATGGTTCGTACTTCGATTCAATTACAAGGAGAACCCATTAAGTTCAAAGAGAATATGAACATCACAAGAATCCTAATAGCATGGTGTTTACATTAGGTATTCAAGAAACCAATTCACATAGATGATTCTTACTTCATCCATTTATTGCTTAGGATAACATGAGGATACACATAATCCCAACAATCTCAAGAAGCATGCTTTCAAAGGTGATCAATCAAAGAAGAACATACATCAAGGATAGATTAATTTGGTGAATTGGAATTCATCAACAATATCTAGAAATTCATACACTCAAGCATCAAAACAAAAAGGTAATCATGTTTAGGGCTTCAACCTAAGCCCTAGCTATGGAGTTTAGTTGCTCATACTTATTCCAAATACAAATTCAAAATAAAATTAGAAAGAGTTTACAGATTTTCAGAAAATGATGAAAGCTTCAAGATCATCAATGGTGGAAGTCTTCTTCTCCACTTTTCTTGGCTGCACCTTGGCTTTCTCTTAGCTCCAACTCTCCCAAAATCTGCTCTCAATGTGTAGACTGATGGAATAGCCTCTCTCTCCCGTTGCAAAGCTCCCCCAAATCAGATTGCCCTTTGACTTCTTCTCCCTCTCTCCTCCTTTCCAGCTTTTACCTTTTAATATAAAACTACCACCTTTGATAAAGCCTTAGCCCATTGTCCCCTTGCCATCATGAAGCTTTGTCCTCACAAAGATGCCAATTGCTTCAGAAATTATCTCAAAGCTAAGGTAACTTCTTGTTACCAAGAGTTATGGTAACAAGAAAATCAAAATAACACAAAGGAGGTAAAAGCTGGCCAAGTTCGGATTTTCAGAGCTGTGGTAACATGCTGGATTTGTTGGATGGGCAATACTTGTCCAATGGAGCTCAAATTTGGATATGTTGTAGTTAACATCCATTGGAACAAGTCTCGTGAAGATCATGACCTCATCCGAGCACCGGAGCATGTTGATCCCAGGCCAAGAAGTTGACCTACGAAAATGAACAAAAACAGAAATTATAACAAATAGTGCACTTTTAGCTCATTTTCATTCCAACCAAGGTAAAATCTAAGAAAACACAAAAAGGAAGTAAAAAGCTATAAAATGTCAAGAACTAACTCAAAATAGTGGGTGAATAACATGAAAAATCATGTGTAAAAATGAACCGAACAAACTTCCCAAACTTATCTTTTGCTAGTCCTCGAGCAAAACAGAAACTAAAACAAGACTCGAAACAAAACTTTCCGAACACTTTCCAAAGAGAGAGTGACTTATGCAAATGACTCAAAAATTTTCACAAGAAAAACTTAGTTTAGACATTAGTCACAAGGCGGCAAAGTTCAGAACACAACATGCTCAAGTGTAGTAGTGTGATGGCCAAATGAAACTCATTCTCCAATTTCAGTTTTCACACAACTTCAAAAAATCATACCAAGCACAAATGTAACTTCAAATCTCACCAAAGTTGTCCTCTCACAAATGAATCACTCGGGAGAGGGTTACAATGCAACACTCAATAATAGACATGAGAATAGAGTTAAACCATAAGGGACTTAACTCAAAATTAGCAAGCTGAAAAACATGCATGAATATGATCTCAAGAAGGATGCTAAACACTCAAAAGCTGAAAAATGTGTGCAAATCAACCACCTGACATTTAGGATCAATTTAGGTCTTTATTATAGGTTGTAATGGGGCTAAGGGTGCAAGGTGAGTAAGAAATGAAGGGTATGGATACAACAAAGTCCAAGGAACTCACAATGTAAGAGCATATAATCGTTGACTAAAAGACTTTGAAACATCACGCTTAAGATTTTCAATTTTTTTTATTTTTTATTTTTTATTTTTTATTTTTTATTTTTTAGGGGTGATCAAATAGACCGCAAAGCCTTGTACCTCCACTAATTATGATTCACACTCCTTCCTTCCATTCGAACAACCAAGAAACATGGAATTGGATTTGAAACCATTGCCACTTAACCACAACTTTTCTCTTTTCTTTCACCCTTTGAGTGAAGTACTCTTTTTTTTTTTTTTTTTTTTTTTTGAAATGTAATAACCCTTCCCAAACTTAGCATGAAAAACACATCTAAATTAAAGCTCATGAGTTCCTTAGAAAGGTATATTCTTGTTTTTCAGGCTAAGGCTAGAAGTAAAAATTGGTTACTTGAAAGAAAAGGCTTACATACATATAGGCTCAAGGTGGTTAACAATGGAAAATCATGCTTAAGCATGCATACGGTTAGCTTGAAAGG
This sequence comes from Prunus avium, assembly GCF_965620075.1. Classification (NCBI taxonomy): domain Eukaryota; kingdom Viridiplantae; phylum Streptophyta; class Magnoliopsida; order Rosales; family Rosaceae; genus Prunus; species Prunus avium. The sequence goes on from NC_142285.1 coordinate 41,434,986, forward strand.
CACAAACGGTCCAAAGAGGGCCTCAATATCATTTCTCAAATGTCATGTAATCAAATTGCACAAGAATGAGTGACTTTTAAGTGCTCAACCAAATCAATGAATAATGAGATCAAACAACAACTCGGATGACAAGAAAATAAGAATATGTGTATAACACTCATGAATTGAAGCAAAAGGCTCAAAGCTCACATTATATGGTTATACAAGTCTAATTCATGCTTGATACAATTCTTTGGATCATGCAAATCCCTCAACTGGAGAATTATGAAACAAATGGCAAGTGCATAGAGGGTTTCAAACATATCATGCTAGAACGATGCCATTTAGTGAATAACAAATTTTTTTTTTTATTATTATTTTTTTTAACATCTTCAATCAAGTCATGTAAACATTCATCACAATCTCATCATATATGTCCGGAAAGTGACTTGAAAACAAAAAAGACTCAAAACTGAAAAGAAAACAGAACAAATTAAAGCAAGAATTTAAGCGAAACGAAAAAGACTTGCTATCCCTTCCCAAACTTAGAAATAAACATTGTCCTCAATGTTAAAGAATTCAGGCATTAACAACGTTATAACAAGAAATAAAGGGAAAGAGCAAGTAAATACAAAAACAAAAAAAAGAAAAACAACTACAACACGGTTGCAAAACAAAACAAAACAAAACAACACCAAACAAAACCAAACAGTAAGCCCTAACAACAATCTTACACATGCAGAAATCCAGCCCAATGAAATGCACAAACCAAATGAAAGCCCAACCCAAACGAAAGCCCAAAAGCGAAGAAAGTAAATAAAAAAATAATAAAAAATAAAAATAAAAAACAGAGAAACCAAGTCAGAAGCACAAAGAGCGAGGACTCAGTAAAATAGAAAAAAGTGGGCCCTGAAGTCTCGGCACCTGTGAGTCACGGGAAACAAAGTGAGAGACGTGTCGACAAGCAGCGGTCTCTCTCTCGGTCCCAAGCCAGAATTATTGGCTTCATAGGAAGGTGTGACGACTTTTGTTTCTCAAAAGTGCTGAAAGGCAGAACTGTAATTAAAGGGGTTGGGGACCAGGTGAGGTGACCTAAGGGGATAGGCCGTAAGGGCCGCGCAAAACGCAGAAGCGCCGTGTCTAGGGTTACGTAGAAACTAACTCTATAAAAGAAGAAGAGAAAGAGTTGGGGAAAAACACACAAACGCAGAAACACACAACAGAGAAAAGAAAGAACAAAAGAAAAGAAAGTTCAAATGGCTTCTTCCTACCCATTCTCGCTGGATCTCAACCTAGCTCCACCGACTCAGACTCGGGGCCAAGCAGTGGCACCAGTGTGGATGCCCTACTTTGCCTCTGCACGGGGGCACGTGACAGTGAATGACTCGATACTGCTGGACAACGATGTTGCCCTTGGAGTTGCTAGAAATCTAGTAACTCCCAAGGATATACGGGTGCTGGGATCAAGGGATGACAACCGGGTCGTGAGCGATGCTCTGGCACTAAGCGTGCAAAGCACCGCAACAGTCGCAAGTGTGGGTCATCGCCTACTTGCGAAGTCCCATGAAGTGGAGGTGCTAAGAGGTCAGTTGGCGGCGGAGCGAAGTATGGTGGAAGAGTGCCAGAGTATTATTAAAAGTTTAAAAAGGGAAAGGGCAAGGATAGTGGAGGTGAATCGACACCAGCTAGAGGCGTTGCGGGAAGAGAACCAAAATCTCTCAAAGATGGTAAGTGTTTACGCCCATGACATGAGAAAGCAGCTGGAGGACCTGGACCAACCGGGTAAACGCAAGAAAACCGATCGCGAGAGTAGGTATGCTCAAGCTAAGAGTGCGATCTTTGGGAGCTCGAGTGATGAGCCCCAAGAGGCTGTGCGTGAAGCCCCGGAAGAGGATAGCCATAGGGCTAAACTCAAAGGTCCAATGGCCGAGACACCGAGCACTGTGAAAGAATAATTTCTAATGTATTATTGGTGTGCCTGGTTGTCTTTGCCCTTTCCGTGTATTTGTTTGTTGTTGTTTTTTTTTTTTTTTTTTTGTCAGAAATAAAAGAAATGAAGTTGCAAAAGAAAAAGAAGCACACTTCCCAAACAAAACAAAGACGACAGCCGAAAGGGAAAACACACTTCCCTAACTAAAATAAGACAAAGGTGATAGCCGAAAGGGAAAGGCAAAAACACAAAACACTAGAAAAACACGGAAAAAAGAAAAGTAAAGTGAAAGTTAATGTGCTCCCCCTTGAAGCGATTAGGTCGAGCATGCCCGGGAAATCCGAAATGGCGTTGGCTCTCCCTCTCATCTGCATATGTCTATTTAAGCCACGCCTCTGCAAGCGGAAGAGTACCCTGCAATTCTTTCTGCAAACTCAAGGAAAACCATCAAAAACATCCAAAAACAAAACAATGGCATCCACATGTACTCACCTTGATGATCTCAACCTTGAGCTGTCACTAGCACCACCAAATTCCCAGATAAGGGCTCCTCCAAACCCTATCTTCCCAAACTCCTCATACCACCATGGCTCGGCCTCAAACTTCTCTGAGGTGGTGCCGCGAAGGGCAGTAATGCCGGAGGGCATGACTGTCAGCAGACTGACAGTTGCAGATCATCTGCATGTGGCGCAGAGGTCTGACCAGATGGCAGTGGACGAGTCCCACAATCTAACCGTGCTCAACGCGGTCTCGGCCACAAATTTGGGCATGCGCCTACTGGCGAGAACACGAGAGTGCGGGGCACTGAGTGAGGAGGTGGCGGCCCTGAAAGCTCTGGTGGCGGACCTGCAGAAGCGGCTCTACAGCGCCAACCAGCATGTAGAGATGCTGCAGAAAAGGAACGAAGATCATGTAGAGCTGCTGCAGATTCTACAAGCAAGAACAGACAGAGGCAATTAGCAGAAGCCTCAGCTAGCTCAAAATGCAAAAGAAACAAGTGATTCATAAATTTATTGTTTTTTTTTTTGTGTGTGTGTGTGTGTGTGTGTGTGTGTGTGTGTGTGTGTGTGTAGAATCACATGTTTTGGAATGAAATAAGCATTTGAGCCAAAATTCTGAGTGCAAAATCATAAAGCAACCTACTTCCCAAACTTATATGAAACAATGTTTATAAATGATGGAGATTTAATACTAAACAATGCCATAAAGAAAAATTGGGATGGATAATCACAAAATAAAAGAAATAGTAAACAATTAAAAGTTGAACTAACAGTAAAAGTTGAAACAAACAAACTAATAACCGTCTCAAAATAAAACCCAAAAACAAAATAAATTAAAAGTTCAAAAGGGTACAAAGCTCAAAGTACTACTGATCATCATCAGTCTCATCATCATCATCACCATCAACATCATCACCATCAACATCATCACCATCAACATGTGCAGAGGTCCCGGGATGACCTGGCATCTGGAGGTGCGTCCAAATGGCGTCAATGGAAGTGCTCATATGCTGCATCTGCTGATACTGGAGCATCTGCAAGTCCCAAATGGCTTGGAGAGAGGGCTCCCAAGCAGAAGTGTCGACAGTGGGAGCAGGCGGGAATGGCTGGAATGAGGCCGGCCCGTGTGGTGGTGGTGGTGGCATATGAGGCGGCACTGGAGCAGGTGCGGGTGCAGGTGCATGTGCATGGCGCCTCTGAGAGATACTCTTGGACACAGAAGTGTCCGAAATGGGACCCATGGGCTCAACATATATATCAGTGGAGCGAGCCCGAACACCTGAGCGGTCACAAATCATGCTAACAAGGCAAGGATAATAAATTATGCTTTTCTTACGTGCACAAGCCTTCAGGCGTTCAAAAATGATGTCAACAACTGGTAGGATAAAAGTTCCCTCATGCAAAATTTGCAGGAGCTTGACCCCTACTGATGGAATTTCCGACCGTTGGCCGGATGGATAAATGTTGTGGCGCACAAAGCTCCACAGGATGGCAAAGTAGGGTGTCAACTTACCCTGAATGAGGACAGTCTTTTTAGTTTGAGATGCAAAGGCAGCAGGGTCAGCATAAAAAAGTGTTTCAGCTGCCCTTTGCATGTCAAAATCCTCACCCAAAAATTGTCTCCAATTAACAGTATTCTCTCTGTCACTTATTTGAAGAACCTCAGAGATAATGGAGGTGGATAGTACAATATTTTTGCCCCGAACCTTAAGGGGCACCTCTGCATTACGTCTAAGTTCTTCCCTAGGGAAAGCGGCATAAAACTCACGCACAATTGATTCATTATATTTTGCATAGATGTGAGCTAAGGGTAGGAGGTTTCGGTCCCTAATAAGGTGCCGGACTTGAATAAGTCCAGCGGTTTGGATGGAGGGACTAAGATCTAAGTTACGCTCAGTAACCACAGTGGCAGTGAGCATTGCCTCTTCCGGTTGAGGTGCACTTCGTGAAGAAGATGCACCCCCTCTGGTACCCTGTCTAGCTCTAGACATCTAAGGAGAAAAAAACCAATATGCACAAAACAAATCAACAACAAAATTCATGCCACAATTCCCAAACATGCAATACGCCACAATTATACCAATATCAAAACCAAAATGCATGCACATAGCCAAAATTTGCCACAATACAAATATACACCAATTCGAACGAGTCAACAATTTAATCACAATGTAAAATACCACAATGCCACAATATTAATCACAATGCACAATTAAGCCAAAATTCCAAAATGTAAACAACATTCCCAACATTCAACCAAAATGACAAAATTCCAATAATAAACACAAATAACAACAACAATAATCAAATAAGAGATTGAGAGTGAGAAAAACATACCCAATTGAGGAAAATCACACCAAATGATAAACACAAGCCAAACCCAAAACAAAAACAAGAGAAACAACAAATTAGAAACAAAACAACTATAGGAATGCATTAGAGTAAGAAAATCAAAGAGAAAACACCAAGAAAAATTCGAAAATTACCTTGGTGCTACAGTAACCCTAACTGAAAATCACCTCCAATTGAAGAAAACACTTGAAATTTCAAGGAATAGATGCCAAAAACGGATTCTACTCGAAAAATTAAGTGAGAAAAGTGTGATTTGGGTTAGGATTAGGGTGGGTTGTGAGGGAGGTAGAGGGAGGGAGAAGAGAGAAGTCGAAGGGGGGGGTGGGTCTGTCGCTGGGAAGAAGAGGAAGTGAGGAGAGAGAAGAGAGAAAGGAAAGAAAAAGACGGTTTTTAAAAAAAATTGCGACGAGCGACCGGTCGCGAGTGAAAAGCGACCGGTCGCTTTGAAGCAGATTCAATTTTAAGAAAAACGACGAGCGACCGGTCGCGAGTGAAAAGCGACCGGTCGTTTCGAAGCAGATTCAATTTTTTCTGAAACTCCAAACGAGCGACCGGTCGCGAGGCATGTACGACCGGTCGTTCTCTCTCTCTCTTTTTTTTTTTTTTTTTTTTTTTTGGGTTGAAAACTTTATTAAGGACTTACCTTCCCAACTCAGTTTTGCATCCCCGAATGTATATCAATGAAGTGAAGCACTTCATCTTCTTGATGCAAAGTATTTTCGTGGTAGATTTTCAACCTATGCCCATTAACTTTGAATTCCTTTCCTATGCCTATTGGTCGGATTTCAACTGCACCATAGGAAAAGACATTAGTAACAACAAATGGGCCAGTCCAGTGGGAACGAAGCTTACCTGGAAAGAGTTTGAACCTAGAGTTAAAGAGTAATACTCTTTGCCCTACTTCAAACGACCTTCTAATGATATGCTTATCATGAAACGCCTTTGTTTTTTCTTTGTAAATTTTTGCGTTCTCATAAGCATCATTGCGAAGCTCATCCAGTTCGCTCAGTTGTAACCTTCTGATATCTCCTGCTTCCTTCATGTCGAAGTTGTACTTCTTAATTGCCCAAAGGGCCCTGTGTTCAAGCTCAACAGGTAGATGACAAGGTTTACCAAAGATTAAGCGAAATGGAGACATACCGATTGGAGTTTTGTAAGCAGTTCGGTAGGCCCAGAGAGCATCGTTAAGGCGCAAAGACCAATCCTTTCGAGTAGGACCAACAGTCTTCTCTAATATATGCTTCACCTCTCTGTTAGAAATCTCCACTTGTCCACTAGTCTGAGGGTGATAGGGGGTGGACACCTTGTGAGTTATGCCATACTTCTTGAGTAGGGTCTCAAATGATCGGTTGCAAAAATGGGATCCCCCATCACTAATGATGGCCCTCGGTGTTCCAAACCTACAAAAGATATTGGCTCGAAGAAAGCTAAGAACAACTTTCGCATCATTAGTCTTGGTTGGAATTGCTTCCACCCATTTTGAAACATAATCAACCGCAAGTAGAATAAATAGATTTCCAAAAGATGAAGGAAATGGACCCATGAAATCTATTCCCCAAACATCAAATATTTCAACAATTAGAATTGGGTTTAAAGGCATTTGATTTCGAGATGAAATGTTACCCATTCGTTGACACCTATCACAAGATAGACAGAATTGTGATGCATCTTTGAACAAGCTTGGCCAATAGAATCCACTTTGCAAAACTTTTAAAGCTGTCTTCTTGGCTCCAAAGTGGCCACCACATGCGTTCGAATGACAGAATGTGAGTATGGACTGAGATTCGGTCTCGGGAACACATCGCCTAATCACGGAGTCCGAACAATACTTCCACAAATATGGGTCATCCCACACATAGGACTTGGTGGTTTTCAGCAATTTGTCCTTTTGACCTCTTGACAAATCCCTTGGTATATTTCCTGTAGCGAGAAAGTTGATAATGTCAGCATACCATGGGTCAGAAATTTGTAATGCAAAAAGTTGCTCATCAGGAAAGGATTCACGAAGAGGAAGAGTGTCTTCTTCGGTATTGGAGTTAGTGATCAATCGGCTAAGGTGGTCAGCTACCACATTCTCCGATCCCTTCTTATCTCTGATTTCAATATCAAACTCTTGGAGCAACAAAACCCATCGTATCAATCTTGGTTTTGCTTCCTTCTTTGCCAAGAGATATTTCAAAGCTGCATGATCAGTGAAAACAATTACTTTAGAGCCTATCAAGTACGAACGAAATTTCTCTAAAGCAAAAATTACAGCTAACAGCTCTTTCTCAGTAGTTGAATAGTTCAACTGAGCATCATTAAGGGTACGGCTTGCATAATATATTGCATGCAATCTCTTCTCAACTCTTTGTCCTAATACAGCTCCAACTGCAAAATCAGATGCATCACACATTAATTCAAAAGGTAAATTCCAATTTGGAGGCATAATGATAGGTGCAGTTGTGAGAAGAGTTTTGAGCCTTTGAAAAGCTGCCAAACATTCATCATTAAGATCAAAATTTGCATCTTTGGCAAGCAAGCTACACAATGGTCGAGAGATCTTAGAAAAATCTTTTATGAATCTTCTATAGAACCCGGCATGTCCTAAGAAGGATCGGATCTCTTTCACTGATGTGGGAGGTGACAACCCGCTTATCACATCTACTTTGGCTCTGTCAACCTCAATGCCTTGACTGGAAATCACATGACCTAAAACGATTCCCTGTTGTACCATGAAATGACACTTTTCCCAATTGAGAATTAAGTTGCATTCCCGGCATCTTTGCAAAACTAAAGACAAGTTGTTAAGGCATGAATCAAATGAATGACCAAACACACTAAAATCATCCATGAATACTTCAATAAATTTTTCTACCATATCGGAGAAAATACTCATCATGCATCGTTGGAAGGTGGCCGGGGCATTACACAATCCAAATGGCATACGCCGGTAGGCGAAGGTACCATAAGGACATGTGAATGTCGTCTTGTGTTGGTCTTCAGGAGCGATGGCAATTTGATTGTATCCTGAATAGCCATCCAAGAAGCAGTAGTAACTGTGACCTGCAAGACGTTCAAGCATTTGGTCAATAAATGGTAATGGAAAATGATCTTTTCGGGTGGCGGTATTTAATTTTCTATAATCAATACAAACACGCCATCCCGTTTTGACACGAGAAGGAATAAGTTCATTTCCCTCATTTCTTACAACAGTTATTCCTGACTTTTTAGGAACCACTTGGACCGGGCTTACCCACTTGCTATCGGAAATAGGATAAATTATACCCACATCCAATAGCTTCAGAATTTCTTTTCGGACTACCTCTGTCATGATTGGGTTTAACCTGCGTTGAGCATCCTTTGTGGGTTTGGAATCAATTTCCAGTAAAATTCTATGCATGCATCTTGTTGGGCTTATTCCCTTGATGTCCGCAATACTCCAACCAATTGCTCCCTTGTGTTCTCTTAACACTTGCATCAACTTCTGTTCATTTTCCACATTGAGATTGCTAGCAATAATCACGGGCAATGTCTCTGTTTTACCTAAATAAACATACTTCAAGTGGGATGGCAATGGTTTGAGCTCTAACTCGGGTGCCCTGTCAAGAGAAGGAACAAGCTTTTCAGTATTGACTGGCAAAGGTATAAAATTTGGAGTGTACTTACGTGGTATGGCTGGACATGCATCAAGGAATTTCACAGCCTCAAGTAACTCATTATCAACAATTTCAGCAACTTGAGGATTTTGTGTCAACACCTTTTCTAATGAATCTGTACCATGAGTACTATTAAATGTATTTTGCACAATATGACACAATGTATCAATACGAAAACATTCATGTTCATCATTGGGGAGTTTGAAGGCATCATATACTTTGAACTTTATTGTTTCCCCTTGAACTGTCATTGTCAATGTTCCTTGTCGAACATTGATCACAGTATCTGCAGTGGCCATGAAAGGGCGGCCAAGAATCAATGGAAGATCCGCACCCGGAATAGGAGCTTCTTCCATTTCTAGCACCAAAAAGTCAGCTGGTAAAATGAGATCATTTACTTTCACAAGTACATCTTCCAAAATTCCTCTTGGATATCTCACTGATCGGTCCGCCAATTGAATGCTGACAGAAGTTGGTTTAAGATCACCTAAGTTAAGGGCTTCAAAAACAGAGTAAGGCATCAGATTAATTGAAGCACCTAAATCAAGTAAAGCTTTGTCAAACAATTTATCTCCAATTATGCAAGGAATTGTAAAACTTCCTGGATCTTTCAATTTGGGAGGGAGCTTCCTTTGCAAAACAGCAGAAGCTTTTTCCGTTAGTGCAACCGTTTCATGATCTTGGAATCTCCTCTTGGTGGTACAAAGGTCCTTCAAAAACTTTGCATAACTCGGAATTTGCTTGATTGCATCCAAGAGAGGAATATTGACTTGCACTTTTCTGAAGGTTTCCAATATTTCCTTGGCTTGTTGAATTTTTTTGGAACTCATAAGCCTGTGAGGAAAAGGAGCACGTAAGATTTCTTCGTCAGTAGGTTCACGACTTACCTTCTCCTTTCTTGCCCTTCTTGCAAGTTCATGCTTTGGGATCCACTCGGATGAAGAAGCTGCTTGCTTATCTTTCTCTTTGTTGCTTTCATCCTTTTCTTTAGGCTCAGCCACTTGTTCAACCTGCATGTCATCAACATTGTGAATCAAATCTTTAGAACCATTTATTTCACCAATTACCTTACCAGTTCTCAAGGTAACTGCTTGAACATGCTCACGCCCAGTTGGATTAATCTCTGGTTGGCTAGGCATCATACCAGGTTCCCTTTGACTCAAAGCTTGAGCAATTTGTCCCACTTGATTTTCTAGATTGGCAATGGCCTTATCCGTTTTCTGCATGTGGGTGTCATTCCTCTGCATGTAGCTTTTTGTCTCAGTGATGAAACTATCTGTGTTTCTAGCCATGGAAGCAACAAGTTCTTCCAAAGATTTTCCTGTAGATTGTGGTTGAGGTGGTGGTTGTGGTGGATTGTAGTAGTGCATTTGACCATGAGGTGGGCGAGTATGTTGTTGACCTTGAGGTGGGTGAGTTGGCCCTTGAGATGGTTGAGTTGGCCCTTGTTGAACATTCGAATTGTCACTCCACCTGAAATTTGGATGATTTCTCCACCCCGGATTGTATGTTTGTGAGAAAGGATCATTCTTAGGCCACTGATTTCTCTGAAATGAGCCCACTGCATTTGCTTCCTCATGTGCCAAGGGACAATCTTCAGTGTCATGACCAATTGTGGAGCAAAATGCACAAACCTTGGATGATCCCGGTGCCAATTTCTTCACCATGTTGGTTAGGTTTGCAATCTGAGCTTCCATACTAGAAAGGGTACTTACATCATAGGATTCCCCTTTTCTGACTGGTCTTTGCCTTGAATTATATTGGCGAGCATTTGCAGCAACAAGATCAAATATTGCTCGCACTTCTGTTGGAGTCTTGGTCATTATAGTCCCTCCTGCAGCTGCATTCACATTATTTTGGTCCGCTTCAAAAAGTCCTTCATAGAAGTGTTGCATTAGAAGCCAAGCTTGTATGTTATGATGCGGACAAGTGATTAGAAGCTTCTTGAAACGGTCCCAATAATCCTGGAAGCTTTCTCCCGGCCTTTGCAGAATTCCTGTAATCTGACTTCGGAGTTCATTTGTCCTTTGTGCTGGGAAAAAATGTTGCAAGAACTTTGTAGCAAGATCCGTCCACGTTGTGATGGAATTTGGAGGTAGATAGTGAAGCCATTCCTTTGCTGTATCCTTTAAACTAAATGAGAAAAGTCTCATTCTTATCTCATCACTACTCATGCCTTCGATCTTTATTGTGGAACACACTTCCTCGAAGTCTAGGATATGTGCATTAGGATTTTCTCCAGGATTTCCCAAGAACTTAGGCAATATGTGTATCATGCCCGATCTCAACTCAAAGTTTTCCAAAGTGCTTGCGGGATATACTATGCAAGATGGTTGTCCAGTTGTTGGCGGTGAAGAGTATTCTTGCATAGTAAGTTCCGCATTTGCAGCTGCTGCCGCCATTGGTGAAGGTGGAGGTGACTCGACTTTTGGTGAGCTTGGTGATGATGAAAATGGCGAGAGTGAAAAAGGCAATGGAGTAGACACAGCTAGTTGGATGTTCCTTTCTCTCAAAGCTTGAGCTTGGATATCTTCTACAGTGCTATCTAATGAAATATCCAAATTCAGAAGGGACATAAGCAAAATGTTCCTGCAATAAGAAGAAAACAAAAACAAACTCAAATAAAATGAAATGACAAACAAGGAAAAAAAATGAAAATAAAATTAAGTACTCTAAATATACTCAAACAAAACATATAAGCAACCGTGCCAGTTCCCCGGCAACGGCGCCAAAAATTGTTGCATTCCTAAAAGGACACAATTTAATGTGCAAACAACCAATTAAAAATACCCGCAAGTGCACGAATCTATCGAAGTATAGATTGTATAAGTACGGGGTCGATCCCACGAAGAACTTGTCGGTTGTCTATAAGTTCTAATTCGAGTACAAAAAGAACACTTAACTAACACACCACAATGCACAAATGAAAATTTGGAACTAAAAAGAAATATAAAAGAAACAAACAAAACAAAACAAAAAAAAGAATTGTGCTGTGAACAGTGACCAGCGACCGGTCGTTTGTTAAGAGCGACCGGTCGTTTTAGTACAGAGTCGAAACTTCAGAATTGTGTGCTGAGCGACCGGTCGTGAGACACTAGCGACCGGTCGTTCTTGGGCAGAGTCGTTTTCTCTGTTTTTCCAGTTTCGACCTCTATCCAGTGTTTTGCCTATAACTTTCCAACCGTACGTCCAAAATTCACGTTCTTTATACGGTTGAATTCAGAACAGAAAATGGAAGAACACAACGCGGACTAAAAGTCCAAAACAATTACGGAAACAAATAGAATTTAGTAACAAAGACACGTAACGTGTCAAACACGCAACTCACACACACATTGGGGGGGGGGGGGGGTTTGATTTGTTTGAAGTAACCTATTTCTATTGCATGAAAGTAAATGGACTTTGAAATTAAATGAGAATGGCGGAGATGAATTATCAAGATGTGAAATCAAAATGTAACAAACACTAGGGTTTCGGAATCCACCCTAAACAATTCTACCCAAGTTCATGAATACTCAAGTAATGAACTCTAAACGTGTTGATGAAGATGTTCGCAATCAAGACCATGGGTCGTGGCTCAAGACGCATTGATTCTCTCTAATATACGTAAAGTGCATGGTTCGTGCTACAATACTTGTGCCCTCCTCATAACCGAACCTAGGTATGGTTCGTACTTCGATTCAATTACAAGGAGAACCCATTAAGTTCAAAGAGAATATGAACATCACAAGAATCCTAATAGCATGGTGTTTACATTAGGTATTCAAGAAACCAATTCACATAGATGATTCTTACTTCATCCATTTATTGCTTAGGATAACATGAGGATACACATAATCCCAACAATCTCAAGAAGCATGCTTTCAAAGGTGATCAATCAAAGAAGAACATACATCAAGGATAGATTAATTTGGTGAATTGGAATTCATCAACAATATCTAGAAATTCATACACTCAAGCATCAAAACAAAAAGGTAATCATGTTTAGGGCTTCAACCTAAGCCCTAGCTATGGAGTTTAGTTGCTCATACTTATTCCAAATACAAATTCAAAATAAAATTAGAAAGAGTTTACAGATTTTCAGAAAATGATGAAAGCTTCAAGATCATCAATGGTGGAAGTCTTCTTCTCCACTTTTCTTGGCTGCACCTTGGCTTTCTCTTAGCTCCAACTCTCCCAAAATCTGCTCTCAATGTGTAGACTGATGGAATAGCCTCTCTCTCCCGTTGCAAAGCTCCCCCAAATCAGATTGCCCTTTGACTTCTTCTCCCTCTCTCCTCCTTTCCAGCTTTTACCTTTTAATATAAAACTACCACCTTTGATAAAGCCTTAGCCCATTGTCCCCTTGCCATCATGAAGCTTTGTCCTCACAAAGATGCCAATTGCTTCAGAAATTATCTCAAAGCTAAGGTAACTTCTTGTTACCAAGAGTTATGGTAACAAGAAAATCAAAATAACACAAAGGAGGTAAAAGCTGGCCAAGTTCGGATTTTCAGAGCTGTGGTAACATGCTGGATTTGTTGGATGGGCAATACTTGTCCAATGGAGCTCAAATTTGGATATGTTGTAGTTAACATCCATTGGAACAAGTCTCGTGAAGATCATGACCTCATCCGAGCACCGGAGCATGTTGATCCCAGGCCAAGAAGTTGACCTACGAAAATGAACAAAAACAGAAATTATAACAAATAGTGCACTTTTAGCTCATTTTCATTCCAACCAAGGTAAAATCTAAGAAAACACAAAAAGGAAGTAAAAAGCTATAAAATGTCAAGAACTAACTCAAAATAGTGGGTGAATAACATGAAAAATCATGTGTAAAAATGAACCGAACATCCAGCTATTCAAAATCCGTATTTGAAAACTCTATCTTCTTTTTTTTTTTTTTAATTTACTTAGGAAAGATGACATCAAGGAAAATATTTTGAAGCATTTTCAAATGGAACTTTTTCCATTTACCTCAACTCTTTTTATATTACTTGGTTTTGGTTTTGATGATTTGCTAGCAGTATCAGACACTACCATCCAATCAAAATTCACTTCTAATTGGGGATTTTTAATATAAATGGAGACATTAATAGACTTTTCAAGGGGCACCTACTGCAGCTGGCCCCAAATAATAGCAAATAAGGTCTGGTTCCATATAGCAAGTGATTCAGCAACTTCAAAGATAAAAGGTGCATAAGCAAAAACATGTTTAAATGCAGGAGATGGAACAAAATCAAGTGAAATGGCCTAAGGTTGCATGCACCCTATTAGTTAGTATTTCAGTACAAGATCATCAGACTAGGAAGGTTGATTCACTAGTGACCTGCCACATGACTGTGAAAACAGTGTAATCCTAATTCCACGCCAACCAAAAGCTCATTATCTTTCAATTTGGAACCAACTTAAGTCAGTTCCGGTACACCAAGAGGTACCCTTCCAGGATGTGGCATCTTGATAACCGGTGAATTTGTCTAAACAGAATAGCCATCTAGAGTTACTATCCCACTCGCAGTTCCTAAAAATATTGCATTAGCATGTCATATATATGGAGGAAATTAGTTCAACAATGGTTACCATCAACTTCATTACCTCAATGGTTTTTGCCACTGAAAATGTTGGACTGCAAATTAAGCCATGTGAAGAAACAGAAAATTGATTTGAGCAATGGGAATATAGATCTCTCCTCATTTGCACTGGCGCTACATTAGACTCAACAATTCAAGAAACTCCACTGGTTCTTCATTTTCTTTAACAATCTGTTCAGATACAGCATTCAGTGGTCACAGTTAGAAACCCTGTCGGATTTACCAACAATTGACAAGCGTGCATTCCACAGGCTTTAATCCAATAGAAAGTGATACTTTGAAGAAATACAGAATGAATGAACACTAAGAAATCGACATAGATACCTTATACCCCAAACAAGCCATAAATGAACACATTAGTACTTCCAGAAATATAAATGGTCACTGCTGAGTAATGACAACGGTTTAATAAATAAGAGTAATGACTACTGAGTTTGGTAACAAAATAAGTTACACAATAAATCTAAACTCCAACAAACAAACAATTACAGATGACAAAGTCCACCAAAAAAAACACTGATAGCTGTCAAAACTCAACAATCACAAGTCAAATCCCTTGAGATGCAAAATAGTAAGAATGGATATAGAAGATAGCAACAGAAACCTTACAGCAAACAGACTAAATTTACAAGAAGCCCCATTAACCGAGCCCTAAAAACACAAGCACCAAAAATAATTATGAAATTAAGAAATAGGTCGAAGTAAACTCAAATTTATATTCCATACCTTAATTATTGTGTCCTTTTGCATACCCATTTGGATAAGGACATCACAGCTAACTTGATCCCAGTCAGTCTCTTCTACATAAGTTCTCTCTCTGCCACTATCTAATTGAATCGGAAAATTACCACAGTGAAAAAATCTTCCTACCCAAAGATACAAAACACTGTCTTCACTTTTTCCAACACCTGTATTTGGTGAGTAAATAGTGAAAGCAGATTTAGAATCTAGTTCCCTAGCACCAAATGTAGCAATCTTCTCTAAACTGGGCCAGCGGCATACAAAAGGTTGCATAAAATTACATTGAACTGGACAACTTTCCCTAGTCTCCTTTGAGGCAGAGGACCTGGCACCTTCTTCCAAAGGGCAATTTTTCCAAGGTTCAGCAGAATGTTTGATAAAAGAAGGTTCCTTCTGGCATATGTTGCACTGTGTTGTGAAAAAAAATGGACAAACACTTTCACTCACTCCCCTAATGATCTTGTTGTTGATGGACTTTGTGACACACACAATGATGGATGAATCACACACACACACTTGAGACAACAACCAAGCACAAAGTGACACAAGAATTTATAGAGGTTCAGCAATTGCCTACATCCTCTTGGTGATCCCCTTGAGAAATTCACTTCATGAAAGAATAAGTTACAACTTTGGTTTTACACAGAAAACCCCCTTAGAACTCTATTCTCTCCTTAAGCTCTCTTTTCTCTCACACCCCTTGCTCAACACTTTGATGCACTTGTGAACACTCTCACAACCCTTGGTGTTTCCCCCCTTGGTGTCTAGACACTCAAGACCCCAACTCAGCTCCTAACTTGAACTGATTGCTCTCCCTCACGTTCTCCCTTGGTGAGTTAACCTCCTTTGAACACAATAGCACCCAGCTACTTGACCACCTTGAGATTAACCACACCTAACTTCAACTTGCTTTCACAACTTATAATGTCTTGCTTTACATCCCATTACTTACACAGACCAATGGACACAAGATAAGGCACCATCTTGTCTTCCACGTTCCTTCCTTTAGTCTCCCACTTAGACTAAAGATCAGATCATGCAAGTAAACAAATCCCACTTCAGCCACCTTCCAACAAAACCAGAAAATGGAGAATGGATTCTCCAAACCAAGACAACCAATTGGCAATGAGTGCTCTCCCAACTATACAGCAGGTAGTCCACCTTCTTTTAACTCAGAAGTGACCCATTAAGCACCTGCAATTAGTTGGAAAGCGATAGCCACCGAAAACACAGTTGAAAACACGTAAGAAAACATCAGCACAGCACAGGGGCGACCGGTCGCTGATACCTTGCGACCGGTCGCTACGACCATTTGGATACATAGCGACCGGTCGCTGATACCTTGCGACCGGTCGCTTCCTGCGAATTTTTCAGACTTCGACTCTGCTTCTAAACGACCGGTCGCCCAAACCTTGCGACCGGTCGCTCACTCCTTCGCATGCATACTAAATGTGAGCCAATTTTACAACACACTGTTGTCTTGAATCTTCCCCTCCATTTTGAACACCATCCTTTGGCTCTAATACCTTGTCAATATCATCTATGTGACCTACAGAACAAGTACTGTCATTTATCCTAACACCATCGTCTTTAGTGGAAAGAAATTTTGAGGAAGTACTCATCAGCCTCATCTTATCGCTCATCACAGGCAACTTGAGAGACAAACTACCTCTGCGCTCAGCAAGCGAAGATAACTTTTTAGATGGTAATGAGGTTGATCGAGAATAGGACTGTGAACTACAATTGGAAACAACGTTTTCTGGACTGTTACACATGGGTTGATCAGAAGATTTAGATGAGAGGAGAGACATGTCAGAATCATTTGACAATGTTGAAGAGACTGGAAGAGAGCATGAAGCTGCTGATGGAGAATCCATAAGGATTCTGAAAAGTACTTCGAACTAGTGCTTGATTCAGAAGATATGGAATCTTGTGATAGATGTACAGGTGAAGAAGAGGACGACGAAGATGAAGAGGATGCTGATGAGTTATTTTTAGCTGTATGAACTAACATCATACAATCTGACAAACAGCCCCTCTTGCATCCCTTTCCATGATGGCCTCACAATTCTTACCAATCCAAACATATATGGCAGACGGTATATGAACAATAAATGCAGCTCTAGAATCCAGAGCAGAAGGTGATGGATCATCAACATTTTTGGGACAAGATGCAAAGGATCATAGGGTGAATGTGGGGCAATTCTGTACATCCTCAATAGTGAACTCGGGCTAAGAGGAAAAGCATGGACCCTCTTTTGGCACTGTAACAACTGACAAGCAAAACCCATATTCGGATCAGCAATGCCTCTTGCTATTTCCACATACTGAAATGCATCATCAAAACTCTATCCTTCTCTCCACATAAGATACGCAATCACCAATGAGGTGGACCGAGATACCCCTTGACAACAATGAACAAAAACTCTTCCTCCTTGTTCCCTAACATCTTCAAAGTAATAAAAAATATCATATAAGATACTAGTACGTCCTCGGTCGGACTGTCCTGCAACCATAGAGTTCTATACACAAAACCCTGAACCCTAGGCGGCCCTAGGCGGTTCTAGGCGGCCCTAGGCGGCTCTAGGCGGCCTAGGCGGACCTAGGCGCCTCTAGGAGGTTCTAGGCGGCCTAGGCGGTTCTAGGTGGCCTAGGCGGTTCTAGACGGCTCTAGGAGGGTCTAGGCGGCCCTAGGCTGCTCTAGGCGCCCTAGGCAACTCTAGGAGGGTCTGGGCGGGCGTTTTGCCGTTGAGGCGTGGATGAAGGGCGGTTGAAGCGCGCAAGATCCGCTGCTTGTTAGGAAGAAAGACGGAGAGAGAGAGAGAGAGATAGAGAGAGGAAGGAGAAGGCAACGTTGGGAAGAAGAAGATATCTGACCTAATTTTTATATTTGAAAAGTATAGCCAATCGGCTATACTATTAATTAGAAAAAAAAAAGGAAAAAAAAACACGGAGTATAAAGGCGCGACCATACTATTTTTATATATTATATTTAAACAGTATAGCCGTCCGGCTATACTATAAATTGGAATAAATTTTTTTAAAAATGGATTATCGCCGCCCGGCTATACTATTAATTTCAGGGGAAAAAAAATAAAAAATGGAGTATAATCGCTTGGCCGTACTCTTTTAATATGGGTTAGCAGAAAGAGGGCGAATGCCATGGATATTGTGAAAAAAAAAAAAAAAAAAAAAAGCAATGTGTGTGGTGGTGGTGGTGGTGGTGGTGGTGGTAATTTCAACCCTCGGTAGTCGGTATAGATATGCAATTATGAAGATCAATTAATTTGATGTTGCTTGAGAATTGTCGTTCCCAAGTGACATCATTGCATTTTCAAGAGAGAAGAAGAAAGCAGAAGAATATGATCTTTTTGTATTAATTTGAAGTCCAATACATACCCAATCCAATTCATTCATCCAATTAATATTCTAAAACAAAGGATACATCATCCATATTCAAAAACAAACATTCCAAAAGAAGCTTCAAAATGTCAACTTGAAATGCTGCTAAAGGGAACACATTCGTCAGAACTGCATTTGACTACAACGATGCCTTTCAACAATTTCAAACCCTAACAAGGAAATTAAACAAAAATGCTCTTCATCATAAATTTTTATAGAATATCAAGTGCAATATTTGAATATATAGAATGGTAATTTATCACGTTAGAAAAAAATAATAAACACAAACCTTATCCTTATCGAGAGGAACCACAATCTCTTCAAGTGAATGAACATCCCTAACATCGAAGTTTTTAAGCAGAGCAATAATTGAAATGGCAGACATAGGCTTCACTTCCATTTCATCCGTTATCATGTAAGTCACAGCCTCTCTCACAAACCCACCTCCCTTGCCGCCGGCTGCAATTGCCGGCCGAGCAATATAAGTCGTGGGTTTAGAAATGAAGTTATGGCACTTTGGACAAATGGCCTTAGGGTCTTTGGCCACATAACATATCTTGCCGCCAGAGTGGGAGTAGCTTGACGGCTGACATGACCAACATGTGTACGATGGTTTACCGTTTGATTCACCGTCGGTCAATGCAGGAAGGAGTTGATGGGCGCCACCAATTGGCATTGGCAGCTTCTTAGGTTTTAGAAGAACATCCTTGTTGAGGTTGGGTTGTAAGTATGTGTCGTTTAGGTTTTCTAAGCTACCGTAGAGTTTGCCTAAACAACTGACCATGTGTTTCCTAGAGAGGAGCCTGATCACAGTGCCGACGGGTAGAGGCAGAAGGGTGAAGAGAAAGTCAACAAAAGTCCTTGCCAGCTTCGGCGAAGAGAACGTTTTTATGCTTTCTGTCAATGAGGAGCTTCAAACTAACTAGAGAAGCAAAGATTGATTTGGTTTTGGGTTTGGATTTGGAGGGGGCCATTGAGGAAGAGTGAGTAGGATGGAGGACATGCGCGGCACAACTCTATATATATATATGGAGAAGTAAACAAGATTATTATGGACCTATTTATTTGTAGACCCACTACTTTGAGAAACTGAAACGTTTTTTAATTGTCATTTGGATGGACCTTATCCAAGTTATACGTTTTTTAATTGTCATTTTGGGGGAAATCCTCTTCTTTTCTGGCATAGATTATTCAGTTATCTTTATGAGATAACCTAACATGACATTTCGTATTTTTATACATGAGTTTACGCGATGTTGCATGATATTCATTCTCGAACCTTGGGGGTGAAGGTTAACTAATCAAATTAAGCAAAACAATTTCTTCATTCAGAAGGGAATGAGAAAATATTGAAATCCGAAATAGTCATTACATAAATCCAAAATAAGGAAACCTCCAAATTGACATCATAAAATACGAATGTCATTTCACGAAGCACAAACATTTGAGGCTTAGGAGGAAGACTTGTAATTTATAGGCGTACAGAAAAGAAAACCCTATTTAGTCATAAAAATATGCAACAAATCTGCTCAAAATTAAAAAATGGGAATGCGTGCATGGCATTTTCCAAACCCTACGGTGAAGGGATGAAGGTGGAGGTTGGATGGTCAACAAATGGAGATTCAAGTTAATCCATATTAATTATAACTTGCCATTATCTATGCAAATGTTGACCTATCTTTTAAACGTTACAACTTATCATTACGTACGTGACCTTTCATTTAATTTGAATTATTCAATCGTTTATTAAAAGTTGCAGAGTTTCTTTTTCTCGAACCTCAAGGAGAAGGCGTGCATGAGCTAGCTAGTTAGGGCTAGCTCATTAATCAAATTAATCAAGTAGTTGCAGGAACAAAGGAGAAACCTAAAAGGCATGCAGTTCATTAATTGAAATCCAAATTAAAGAAATCTCCCAAAACGACATTTTGCTAAAGCAATACGAATCTTAATTAGTTCAAAAAAGAAAAAGAAAAAAGCTAGCATCCAGAACTCTGATTCCATTTCCAATGCAGCAGGGACAGAGTAGAAACTGTTATGCCTTCCCTTTATGCAAGAACACATCGATGAGAACGGTGTTGGACTCCAACGATGCCTTCAGTGGCTTCAAACCCTAAGAAAACGAAAGGACAAAAAATATACAAAATTAGTGACAACCTATAATATACTTTAACTGAAGCATCAATATAGTCTAATATTTGAAAACAGAGTCAACTAATCGATTAATTGGTTTTTTTTCTTTGACACAAAACGATATTCTAAACAATTCTAATGTATAGGATGAGATCAAATTTGAGAAAGGGACGGACACACTGCATTGACTAACTGGCGTTAATAAGAAACTTTTTTGTCTGAAATTATTAATAGAAAATTAGTAATTAAAATAGGGAAGTATATAGATGATATATATAAAGGAATTCAGACCTCCTCCATGCCAGCATTAACCCCTTAAGCATAGTTATACCAGAAATGGTAGACATATAGGCTTCACTTCCAAATTGTCCATGATCATATATGCAACAACACCCTTCACATACCCTCCCTCGCTCCACGTCCCCGTTTCAACAGTGCTACTAGGTGCTTGCGTCAGAGCAACATAATTTACTGGAGTGGAGATAGGACAATAATGTGTGCACTGTGAACAAGCAGTTCTTGGAGAGGAGCCTAACCACGGTGCTGACGGGCAAAGAGAGAAGGGTGCAAAGAAAATCCACAACCTCCTTGGTCGCTTCAGCAAATAGAACCTTGCGACCCTTTGTGTGGACAAGAAGCTTCAGTGTCACGCTAGTGCTCTTGGAGGGTGCCATTGATGCAAATATTGAAGACAAATAGGCATCTGCATATTTCTAAGCCTTAGAAAGACCTAACAATTTATAGCTTTTCAAATTCATTCATATTGAAGCTGAAGAATCACATGATCAATGGAGATTAAACCCCTATTGATCGGAACTGAAGGATGATCATGATTCACATTGACCAAGAAGGCGGAGGGTTAGCAAATTAAACTACTGGTATTTATTTTTTGGACTTAGTGGTTGACGTTGATGATGAAAGTCATGGAAAAACAATTATTATTTGTCATTCATTTCTTTGAAACTAGGCTTTGCCTTTTCGAACTCCTTGTGTTGGTTTAAGATTTTTTTCTTTTTTTCTTTTTCTTTTTTTGAGCTTCCATTTTGGGCTTCTTCCATAGTTTATTTTGACCATCAAACAAAAAACCATCGAGCTTCACTGGACTATTGTTAAATAAAAAGGTACAATAGATGAAGACAGAAGAAAAACCTTCAACATGTAGATATGAAGTCATTAAATGCATTATGCATATAAGCACCAAAAAAAGCTCCAAAATGATAATTATTGCATAACAAAACACATCTCGCTTCAGAAAAACAAGATGTTCAGAGTGGCTCCAAAATGTTCATGCCGCCAACTTCATCCCAAGTAACACATCAGTGAGGACTGTTTTTGACTCTGAAGATGCCTTGAGCAATTTCAAACCCTAATGAAGAAACACAAAAAAAAGTTAGAATTACGCATTTTAGCATTGGTGCTTTCTTTGAGCAAATTATAAGATGAAATGAGAGAAGCATAATCAAATGATCAAACCTCTTGCAGACTAAGCTGAACCACCCTCTCTTCAGAGGCTCCAACATCCTTCACATTGAACTTGTAAAGCATGGCAATGCTTGAAATGGTAGACATAGGCTGCACTTCCAAATCATCCAGGATCATATACGTAACAACACCTTACACATACCCTCCCTCGCTTGACAAAATTGTATCTCGTGTAGACGTTGCTGCTGGTGGAGCAACATAAGTCATCTGCTTGGACATTGTTCTTCCGCACTTTGGACAAAGGGCTGTAACGTCATCCGACACATTCCGCGTGCTGCTGTTTTCAGTCACAGTAGTAAAATTTCGTAGCTTCCGAATCCGATTTCTTGTTGGTCAACAAATGGAAGATATTAGATCCAGCAACAGCTGACTTGGGCCTGAGCAGGGTGTTCTTGTTGAGATTAGGTTGCAAGTATGTGTAGCTAAGATTTTCAAGGCTCACGTAGAGCTTGCATAAGCAACCAACCATGCCATCCTCAGAGAGGAGCCTAATGACGGTGCCAACATGCAAAGACAGCAAAGAGAAGAAAAAATCAACAACTTCTTTGCGCACTTCAGCAAACAAAATTTTGTGGCTCTTAGTGTCTATTGGGAGCTTCAAGCTCACACAAACGTTGGAGGTTGCTGCCATATTGAACTAGTGATGAGGAAGACAGGGGAACTATGCGGCTATATATTCCTTAATAATAATTGTGTGCCAATGTTATTTTTGTTTTGCCTAATTATAGTTGTGAATTGAAGCGCTCAAACGTACGTTGCCTTTATTGCAGTGAAACTCAACATTGTGTATCATAGTACAGGGCATTGTGCCAATGAAACTCAACATTGGAATTTGGTCTTCATCAACATGCATCTAGATCTTGATCTCTATTCTCTTCTCTCACCCTTTGACGAATTTAGGGAGCCACTTAGCAGACTCTTTGGGAATGCGCGTGAGATTGTTTTTGTAATCGATGTAGTAGAGCCCGAATCTTAAGGTATAGCCATCACCCCATTCATAGTCATCAAACAGAGCCCAGTGGAAATATCCTTTCAAGTTCACTCCACTCTTCAATGCCCTGTTCATCCAGTACAAATGCCTCATATTATTTTCAAGGGGTTCTTAGATCTAGGTCCAAAACGATTAGCTGTCATTGGGTCTAGTCCTCGTGTTTTTGGTTTTAGATGTAGGTCCTTTGACATTTATTACTTTTTTGTTGTGTCGATTTTATTCTTTAAGGTAAATAAGGAAAATACATTGAAAATCTAAATTTAATGCATTATTTCCTTGAAATTGAATTCCAAAATTTGAATTTTGAATTTGTTTTTCCTTGATAATATTCCTAATATATAGATAAAATACAATTTAATCAATAAAAAGTAAAGACTCACATATTATACCAATCGATCAGACAAGCACCCACATTAAATTATGTACCTGACATACAGGTATATATGTACCTAACTTATAGGTAAGTGTTTTTTTCTTGAGCTTTCTTAAGCAGTTTTTTCTGGAGGTTCATATTTATATACATACGTACATGTCTTCCATGTAATAGTGTTTTTTTTTTTTTTCCAAAGAAATTTTGTATGGATTTTTATCTCAGTTGAGTTTAAAGATCCATACCAAGATATTATATGAATTCAATTAGCTGGGCTAGAGGGTATAACTACCTAGACTAGAGGTAATTTATGGATTTAATTACTTGGACCAGAGGTAATTTATGGGTTTAATTACCTGCATACAAGGTGTATGCATAAGTACCTTACCTATTGTTAAGGTATGAAGTTTTTATGAACTCTTATTACAAATTTTGATGTCGGTATGCCTTGGGAAAATTTCAGAATTCAATAAATAGATTTGTAATTAAATTCAAATCAAATATGATAATTAATATCCTACAAATCAATAACTTACCAGTTTTAGGAATTCATAATTTACCTTATTTATGTTTTAGGTGCATAACTGGAACAAAAAATAAAAAATAAAAAGAAGTAAATATCAATAAATTGAAATAGGCATGTAATCTTATGTGGAGCAAAAGTCAAAGGACTTGGATCAACAACAATGTCTGAGTGGATTGCACCCAAAATCTCTCCTCATAATTGGACTTATGTCAAATTTTCTATATTTTCAATTCTATGTGGATCCTTCAGTGCAGCATCAAGTCCAAGTTTATTATCCTTTGGCTCAGTAATTTCATTTTCAGTAATGTAGATTATCAGATTCCGATAATTTTTATTCATGAACTCCAACAGTTTGTTCACACCCTGTGGATAAATAATGTAGAGGATCGAGTTTCCTTCAGCCTGAGGACCAATAGGATCTCCGTTTTTGTTTTCGGTTAGTGTTGAAGCTAAAGGATCGCTGCGGTAGCAGAAGCTCTGTCTTTTGAAGATTCTGAGTAAGGCTCAACAAACTGTCCTACAAGACTAATTCCACTTTCTCCACCTTGTTTCTCTTGAAACTTCTCTCTATGAAGCTCAACAACAGTGGCATGGGCTAGGAGAAGGTTATGGCTCACAATGTAAG